>NC_047106.1:62176083-62435546 GCF_902500255.1 Thalassophryne amazonica | reverse complement strand
TGTATATGTATATGTGTATATATGTATATGTGTATATATGTATATGTGTATATATGTATATGTGTATATATGTATATGTGTATATGTATATGTGTATATATGTGTATATATATGTGTATATGTGTATATATGTATGTGTATATATGTATGTGTATATATGTATGTGTATATATGTATATATATATGTGTATATATGTATATATATATGTGTATATATATATGTGTATATATGTATATATATATGTGTATATATATATGTGTATATATGTATGTATGTATATATATATGTGTATATGTATATATGTCCTGGTCTTGTTAGGAGAGATGGCATCCATCCCACTTTGGATGGAGCAGCTCTCATTTCTAGAAATCTGGCCAATTTTCTTAAATCCTCCAAACCGTGACTATCCAGGGTTGGGACCAGGAAGCAGAGTTGTAGTCTTACACACCTCTCTGCAGCTTCTCTCCCCCCTGCCATCCCCTCATTACCCCATCCCCGTAGAGACGGTGCCTGCTCCCAGACTACCAATAACCAGCAAAAATCTATTTAAGCATAAAATTCAAAAAGAAAAAATATATAGCACCTTCAACTGCACCACAGACTAAAACAGTTAAATGTGGTCTATTAAACATTAGGTCTCTCTCTTCTAAGTCCCTGTTGGTAAATGATATAATAATTGATCAACATATTGATTTATTCTGCCTTACAGAAACCTGGTTACAGCAGGATGAATATGTTAGTTTAAATGAGTCAACACCCCCGAGTCACACTAACTGTCAGAATGCTCGTAGCACGGGCCGGGGCGGAGGATTAGCAGCAATCTTCCATTCCAGCTTATTAATTAATCAAAAACCCAGACAGAGCTTTAATTCATTTGAAAGCTTTACTCTTAGTCTTGTCCATCCAAATTGGAAGTCCCAAAACCAGTTTTATTTGTTATTATCTATCGTCCACCTGGTCGTTACTGTGAGTTTCTCTGTGAATTTTCAGACCTTTTGTCTGACTTAGTGCTTAGCTCAGATAAGATAATTATAGTGGGCGATTTTAACATCCACACAGATGCTGAGAATGACAGCCTCAACACTGCATTTAATCTATTATTAGACTCTATTGGCTTTGCTCAAAAAGTAAATGAGTCCACCCACCACTTTAATCATATCTTAGATCTTGTTCTGACTTATGGTATGGAAATAGAAGACTTAACAGTATTCCCTGAAACCTCCCTTCTGTCTGATCATTTCTTAATAACATTTACATTTACTCTGATGGACTACCCAGCAGTGGGGAATAAGTTTCATTACACTAGAAGTCTTTCAGAAAGCGCTGTAACTAGGTTTAAGGATATGATTCCTTCTTTATGTTCTCTAATGCCATATACCAACACAGTGCAGAGTAGCTACCTAAACTCTGTAAGTGAGATAGAGTATCTCGTCAATAGTTTTACATCCTCATTGAAGACAACTTTGGATGCTGTAGCTCCTCTAAAAAAGAGAGCTTTAAATCAGAAGTGCCTGACTCCGTGTATAACTCACAAACTCGTAGCTTAAAGCAGATAACCCGTAAGTTGGAGAGGAAATGGCGTCTCACTAATTTAGAAGATCTTCACTTAGCCTGGAAAAAGAGTCTGTTGCTCTATAAAAAAGCCCTCCGTAAAGCTAGGACATCTTTCTACTCATCACTAATTGAAGAAAATAAGAACAACCCCAGGTTTCTTTTCAGCACTGTAGCCATGCTGACAAAGAGTCAGAGCTCTATTGAGCTGAGTATTCCATTAACTTTAACTAGTAATGACTTCATGACTTTCTTTGCTAACAAAATTTTAACTATTGGAGAAAAAATTACTCATAACCATCCCAAAGACGTATCGTTATCTTTGGCTGCTTTCAGTGATGCCGGTATTTGGTTAGACTCTTTCTCTCTGATTGTTCTGTCTGAGTTATTTTCATTAGTTACTTCATCCAAACCATCAACATGTTTATTAGACCCCATTCCTACCAGGCTGCTCAAGGAAGCCCTACCATTATTTAATGCTTCGATCTTAAATATGATCAATCTATCTTTGTTAGTTGGCTATGTACCACAGGCTTTTAAGGTGGCAGTAATTAAACCATTACTTAAAAAGCCATCACTTGACCCAGCTATCTTAGCTAATTATAGGCCAATCTCCAACCTTCCTTTTCTCTCAGAAATTCTTGAAAGGGTAGTTGTAAAACAGCTAACTGATCATCTGCAGAGGAATGGTCTATTTGAAGAGTTTCGGTCAGGTTTTAGAATTCATCATAGTACAGAAACAGCATTAGTGAAGGTTACAAATGATCTTATGGCCTCGGACAGTGGACTCATCTCTGTGCTTGTTCTGTTAGACCTCAGTGCTGCTTTTGATACTGTTGACCATAAAATTTTATTACAGAGATTAGAGCATGCCATAGGTATTAAAGGCACTGCGCTGCGGTGGTTTGAATCATATTTGTCTAATAGATTACAATTTGTTCATGTAAATGGGGAATCTTCTTCACAGACTAAAGTTAATTATGGAGTTCCACAAGGTTCTGTGCTAGGACCAATTTTATTCACTTTATACATGCTTCCCTTAGGCAGTATTATTAGACGGTATTGCTTAAATTTTCATTGTTACGCAGATGATACCCAGCTTTATCTATCCATGAAGCCAGAGGACACACACCAATTAGCTAAACTGCAGGATTGTCTTACAGACATAAAGACATGGATGACCTCTAATTTCCTGCTTTTAAACTCAGATAAAACTGAAGTTATTGTACTTGGCCCCACAAATCTTAGAAACATGGTGTCTAACCAGATCCTTACTGTGGATGGCATTACCCTGACCTCTAGTAATACTGTGAGAAATCTTGGAGTCATTTTGATCAGGATATGTCATTCAAAGTGCATATTAAACAAATATGTAGGACTGCTTTTTTGCATTTACGCAATATCTCTAAAATCAGAAAGGTCTTGTCTCAGAGTGATGCTGAAAAACTAATTCATGCATTTATTTCCTCTAGGCTGGACTATTGTAATTCATTATTATCAGGTTGTCCTAAAAGTTCCCTAAAAAGCCTTCAGTTAATTCAAAATGCTGCAGCTAGAATACTGACGGGGACTAGAAGGAGAGAGCATATCTCACCCATATTGGCCTCTCTTCATTGGCTTCCTGTTAATTCTAGAATAGAATTTAAAATTCTTCTTCTTACTTATAAGGTTTTGAATAATCAGGTCCCATCTTATCTTAGGGACCTCGTAGTACCATATCACCCCAATAGAGCGCTTCGCTCTCAGACTGCAGGCTTACTTGTAGTTCCTAGGGTTTGTAAGAGTAGAATGGGAGGCAGAGCCTTCAGCTTTCAGGCTCCTCTCCTGTGGAACCAGCTCCCAATTCAGATCAGGGAGACAGACACCCTCTCTACTTTTAAGATTAGGCTTAAAACTTTCCTTTTTGCTAAAGCTTATAGTTAGGGCTGGATCAGGTGACCCTGAACCATCCCTTAGTTATGCCGCTATAGACGTAGACTGCTGGGGGGTTCCCATGATGCACTGTTTCTTTCTCTTTTTGCTCTGTATGCACCACTCTGCATTTAATCATTAGTGATCGATCTCTGCTCCCCTCCACAGCATGTCTTTTTCCTGGTTCTCTCCCTCAGCCCCAACCAGTCCCAGCAGAAGACTGCCCCTCCCTGAGCCTGGTTCTGCTGGAGGTTTCTTCCTGTTAAAAGGGAGTTTTTCCTTCCCACTGTAGCCAAGTGCTTGCTCACAGGGGGTCGTTTTGACCGTTGGGGTTTTACATAATTATTGTATGGCCTTGCCTTACAATATAAAGCGCCTTGGGGCAACTGTTTGTTGTGATTTGGCGCTATATAAAAAAAATTGATTGATTGATTGATATGTATATATATGTATATATGTATATATATGTATATATGTATTAGGTGTGTAGGAATCTATGTGTATATGTGGCAAAGGGTATTACTGGTTGTGGGGAAGAAGGGGTAGGGATAAATAAGCTGATGCTTCACCCTACCCCTTTTCGGACATGTTGGGTACACAGTAGGAACTTTTTTGTTGTTGTCTTTACTGATCTATATTGTAATTGTTGTTGTATCAAATGTTCGAAATAAACAGTTTTCATCATCTTCATCATCATCATCAAACTTTTGCATAGAATTTACCCCAAATAATCAATGTATGGTAAAATTTATCAAAACTATTGATCCCAGCGTTCTTCTTGCAAAAAACTCCCTGAAACTATTAGTCACCTTTTCTGGAACTGTCCAATCACGAAAATCTTTTGGAAAGATTGTCAGCAATTTATCAGTAAATTTGATTATGCTTTTTTATTAAAATTTGAACATGGAATTTTTGGTATTCACACTAATCTCCCCAGAAACAAAAAGATTGTCTTAAACTTAATTGTTGTTTTTTCAAAATTTTACATACACAAATGTAAATTTTCAAACACAACTTTATTTTTCCCTGTTGTCATGAAACAAACTGAAATGTATTTGTCCTCCATAGCAAAGAGCTCAAATCAAAAAGCAATCTTCACACAAATGTGTCCCCACATTTCAGAATAAAACTCTGTGCGTCACTTCCTGTTTGAGTGTGTGACGTGTCTATAACAGTGTTGCACAGGCGGTGGGGGCAGAACTCGTGGGAGAGTTTTAATCTTTCTAAGTGTTATCCGGTAAGATATAAGTATTTGATGTGGGATTACTCGTATTTTAAAAAGTTATTGGCTCTCGTAATCGTCGCTCGGGCTTTGTTTTCACTTTGTTGTTCCCCGTGTGTGTGTTTTGAATGTGTAGAGACGCGGTAGCATCATCATGCTGGACTTCTTCACCATCTTCAGTAAAGGGGGCATCGTTCTCTGGTGTTTTCAGGGCGCCGGAGTCACGGAATCCTTCACCGGGCCTGTCAACGCTCTCATCCGCTCCGTCATCCTACAGGTGAGCCTGGCTGTGGTGTTATTGCTTTTTTAATTTTCTGTCCGCTCAGAGAAACCTCCTGCTGCTAGCCTGTGCTAACGCCAGCGTTAGCTCTATGCGTGACGTTAAACATGAGCTAATTTTCTTACAGCGAGCTAACAGCAGCGTCCGTGACGTGATTCTTTTGATTTATTTTTTTTCACAGGAACGAAGTGGCAACAGCTCCTTCACTCATGAAGCTCTGAGTCTCAAATATAAACTGGATAATGAGTTTGAGTTGATTTTTGTGGTAAGTTTCGCAAAATGCACTGAAACAGTTCAAATCCACCGAGGAAGTTCATTTAAATTATTATTGATGTCTAGTATGTACAGAGAATATCTAAAACACACGCTTCACAGTTAAGCTAGTACATGTAACATTCTGAGATCACACAAGAAGTATGTAACATGTTTACATCGTGACCCTTTAAACGATAAACACGCAGGTAACAGATACAATTAATAGATTTTAGAAAATAATTAAAACATTAAAAATCTACCCAATTCTAAACTTGGGATAAAAAATGTCGAATATATATATATATATATATATATATCCAGGGGTGGTGGCAGAAGGTTCCGTGTTCAAATCCCACCACTGCCACATTTCTCCATGTAATGTGGAGTTGCGTCAGGAAGGGCATCCGGCATAAAAGCTGTGCCAATTCAACATGCAGATCCACCTTGGATTTGCTGTGGCGACCCCGAGTGCAAACAAGGGAGCAGCTGAAGGGACTGTATTTATATATATATATATATATATATATATATATATATATATACACACACACGAGGTCTGTTAGAAAAGTATCCGACCTTTTTATTTTTTCAAAAACCATATGGATTTGAATCACGTGTCATCGCATCAGGGTCGCGGTGGAGCCGCATAGCGCAAAGCAATGCCGTGATGAAGCCTCACAGGACATGTTGGGGCATGTCCAGCTCATGCTCAATTTCTCGGATAATCACACGACTGAAAAGCAACAGCCGTCTGAAATCCCCCTGAAAGCCGTCCTGTGAGACCAACACAGAGCTTTTCTTTCCGTGAAAAAAAACTCCTGTAACAGTGGAATGTGCCGAAAAAGTGCTGATGTCCACGCCTTCTGCCTTTTTGTGAAAGTCAGACGACGTCCTGGATCAACAAAGCTTTCATGTTGGAAATGATCTGGTTGTTTCAGCGGGGTTTGAGCCTGTCGATCGGCGCTCGGAGCGCGCCGCGGTCGGTCTTTAAACCGTCTGGATCACTCCTTAATCTGTGTAATCCCCATAAAATCGTCCCTGAAAGCCATATTAATTTTCCGAACGGTGTCTACCTGGAGGTCTCTCACAGTTTCTGGAAAAAAATTGATGCAGCAAAGCTCCAAATCGTTCAGACATTTATTCGCAATAAAAAACGACGAGAGGGGTGGACCAATGCTCACACAAAGCCTGCTCACAGGTGAATGACGCAACCGATAGGCGTGAAAAAACTCATGCATGCGCACGAAGGTTCAAGCTTGGCTGATGCAATCACACGTGATTCAAATCCATATGGTGGTTGAAAAAAAAAAATAAAAAGGTCGGATACTTTTCTAACAGACCTCGTATATGGAACATAGAATTTAAAAGATGAGGCTTTAGCCATTTTTAACTTATTTACAGTAATGGGTATCAATGTCATATCATCTGTAGCATTCTTTGGGCTAGACTGATGTCACATACACACAATTCTGTGTTGCAACATGGAATTGTGTGTATGTGACATCAATGTAGGCACATGGAATTGTGGGTTGTTGCCACTTTTTTCATTGTGCACTCATTGAAAAAGGTGGCAGCAATTAGTTGTCATGGAAACATTTTTCACACTGAAAGGGGATATTCATTCTTTGTTAAAATTTTCAGGTTGCGCCTGCAGAGCAGAGGATGTGAGTGCTTGTTACATTATTTGTGTAGTCACTGGGTTCATGTCACCGATAGTGATGCTAGAACTTCAGTGTTGGTTGTCTGGTGTATGTTTTGAGTTTTCTAGCGCATGAGTGATCTATGTACTTACTGCTGAGAACTTGTTTACCAGAATATGGACTTGTCACCATTAGGGATTGTCCGCTTGTCCGACATTTGTATGCTTTGTATCAGTGCTAAATTGTACTTGCAGCGGTCGGATGTTATGATTTAACTCTAGGGATGCTCCGATCGGAATCAGCCCAATAAAGGTGTGTGTTTTTGTTTTGCTTTTTTTTTGAACAGCCAATCAGCCCTGTTGCTGAAGTACAAGAAGTCACTAATTCAATTTAAATACAAACCAAGTCTGTTTTATTCGCACAGGTCAGAAGTGTGAGTCAGTCTTGGCCTGTTTTCATAGTGTGGTACTAATGCAGGAAAAATGACCGGTGGCGGTGCAAGTTTGAAAAGGACATTAATTCCTCATCTTGAAATATACAACATCTATTTTATTCAGAAAGGTCGTAAACGGTGTGTGTCATGACTGTAAAGCTTGCAGATTGATAATAGCAAATTTATTGTTATCATCCTTGGCCAAGTTCTCTAACTCTTCCTGGGGATCCCAAGACATTCCCAAGCTATGGGATTTTGACAAGTCTGCACCCCTGCTAATTTGACATGCAGAATCAGTTGTCAAACCATCAAATATCATTTTCACACCACTGTTTATTTACAAAAATTAGTGATATTGCTGCTGTTTCATAAATATTTTTCTACAGAGAAATGTTGTTTGTACACTAAATTCCATGTAAGGACAGCTTGTCTAAGTTAACTTCACAAGTAGTTTGTCCCCATTAAAATCATGTTCTGCATTTCCTTTCTTCAGGTGGGTTTTCAAAAGATCTTAACGCTGACATATGTGGATAAATTCATAGATGACGTCCAGCTTCATTTCAGGGATCTTTATAAGAATGAACTGGAACAGAAAGGATCTTTGAAGCTTCTCAACAACAGCTTTGATTTTGAGAAGGATTTCAACATGCTCCTTAGGTAAGCACAGCCCACTTCAAGTTTATGTAACAAAGGTTTTCAGCAATCATATTCTTTGCACTTTGTGTTAGTGTTTTTTTTTTTTTTTTTTTTTTTTTTTTTTTTTTTTTTTTGCTTCAGAATTTAGATTTTTGTATGAAACTGCATCTACAGACAACTTTCAATTTCTATTACAATTTTATCTCATAATTGGTGAGAAATAGCAATTTCACAGTTTATTCTATGCTGAATTGCAACCAGAGATAAGGCAGAAAAAAAAAATCACAGAATAGGGGGATTGTATACTCGCCATATTGGATTTTGGTTGCGAAGGTGATTGTGGGAAATGTGTGCCTGCTGCAGATGCACAGACACACTCAGAAAATAGACAAAAGTCTCAGAATGCTGGGATTACTTGTGTCTCTGGATGCTTCAGTAACCATCTTGGGGATAAATGTGAACTTCTATGCAGGGTTCTCGCCAGTGCAGTTGAGCATAGGGGGTCCCTATGCTGTGGTTTGGATACCCTATGCTCTGATTTAACTGGCATAGGTGTTGTTTTTTGTTGTTGGTGTTTTTTTTTTTGTTTGTTTTTTACATCCCAGTTAGCAACACAAAGTGGCCCTCAAAATGCAGGAAATAGTGTTTCAAAGGGTTATAAATTTCAAAATTTTTTTGGAACAATGCGCCTGGACCGTCCTACAATACTCGCACTTGCAACACTCGTCGCCCGGCTATGCCCCGCAGAGTGCAGATGCATCCCCTCTATGCTGTAAAAAAATAATCCTGGTGAGAACCCTGCTATGTTTTTCCTAAGAATGCAATGCTTAGAAACAAGTGGTTTCAAAATATTAGAAGGGCTGGAAATAAGAAAAAAAAAAAAAAAAACTTAGGTTCATGCCGATATCAACCCACCGATTCTGCAGCAGTCAGAAACTTGCATGGTAGACTAAGGATGCACGATCCACATTTTTTCACATCCGACCCCAATACCTGAATTTGGATATCTGCCAATACGATACTATTCTGATACCAGAGCTCTGTTTGCTTTATTCTTATTATTGTTGGTTTTATGAGGATATTTTGTATTCACAGTTATACAGCTTCATGATGAAGTGTTTAGAGGAGGATTTTCTTAAAAAGAAGACTTGAAAGTTCAGCTACAATTTGCCAGAAGGTACATCTAAGATAGAAGCCTAGATTTGATGTTTTGGTGAAAGAATTAAGTAAGTTTATTTATAGACTTAAAAGGACATCTCTCTGTCTCTTTCTCCTTCTCTATTTCAGTGGAGCTTTATAGACATGGAAAATGTATGCTTACATTGTCAAAGCAAGTGTTACAGTAAAATTAAGTCCACTCGCTTGTGCGCTCTCTCTGTCCCTCCCTACCGTAAATTTCTAAATGTATCATTAGCCAGGCTCACGTGAGGAACTCTGGATTTATACTGAAGGATTCCCCCATTTAGCATATACAACCCCTGGCAAAAATTATGGAATCACTGGCCTTGGAGGATGTTCATTCAGTTGTTTAATTTTGTAGAAAAAAGCAGATCACAGACATGACACAAAACTAAAGTCATTTCAAATGGCAACTTTCCGGCTTTAAGAAACACTATAAGAAATCAGGAAAAAAAATTGTGGCAGTCAGTAACGGTTACTTTTTTAGACCAAGCAGAGGGAAAAAAAATATGGACTCACTCAATTCTGAGGAATAAATTATGGAATCACCCTGTAAATTTTCATCCCCAAAACTAACACCTGCATCAAATCAGATCTGCTCGTTAGTTTGCATCTAAAAAGGAGTGATCACACCTTGGAGAGCTGTTGCACCAAGTAGACTGACATGAATCATGGCTCCATCACGAGAGATGTCAATTGAAATGGAGAGGATTATCAAACTCTTAAAAGAGGGTAAATCATCACGCAGTGTTGCAAAAGATGTTGGTTGTTCACAGTCAGCTGTGTCTAAACTCTGGACCAAATACAAACATGGGAAGGTTGTTAAAGGCAAACATAATGGTAGACCAAGGAAGACATCAAAGCATCAAGACAGAAAACTTAAAGCAATATGTCTCAAAAATCAAAAATGCACAACAAAACAAAAGAGGAACGAATGGGAGGAAACTGGAGTCAACGTCTGTGACCTAACTGTAAGAAACCGCCTAAAGGAAATGGGATTTACATACAGAAAAGCTAAACGAAACCTAAACAGAAGAAACAAGGTTACAATGGGCTAAGGAAAAGCAATCGTGGACTGTGGATGACTGGATGAAAGTCATATTCAGTGATGAATCTGAAATCTGCATTGGGCAAGGTGATGATGCTGGAACTTTTGTTTGGTGCCATTCCAATGAGATTTATAAAGATGACTGCCTGAAGAGAACATGTTAAATTTCCACAGTCATTGATGATATGGGGCTGCATGTCAGGTAAAGGCACTGGGGAGATGGCTGTCATTACATCATCAATAAATGCACAAGTTTACGTTAATATTTTGGACACTTTTCTTATCCCATCAGTTGAAAGGATGTTTGGGGATGATATCATTTTTCAAGATGATAATGCATCTTGCCATAGAGAAAAAACTGTGAAAACATTCCTTGCAAAAAGACACACAGGGTCAATGTCATGGCCTGCAAATAGTCCGGATCTTAATACAATTGAAAATTTTTGGTGGAAGTTGAAGAAAATGATCCATGACAAGGCTCCAACCTGCAAAGCTGATCTGGCAACAGCAATCAGAGAAAGTTGGAGCCAGATTGATGAAGAGTACTGTTTGTCACTCATTAAGTCCATGCCTCAGAGACTGCAAGCTGTTATAAAAGCCAGAGGTGGTGCAACAAAATACTAGTGATGTGTTGGTGCTTGGTCTAAAAAGTAACCGTTACTGACTGCCTTTTCCCTGATTTCTTATAGTGTTTCTTAAAGCCATAAAGTTGCCATTTGAAATGACTTTAGTTTTGTGTCATGTCTGTGATCTGCTTTTTTTTTCTACAAAATTAAACAACTGAATAAACATCCTCCAAGGCTAGTGATTCCATAATTTTTGCCAGGGGTTGTAGAAACAAACTCTGCTCTTATGGTCTGAGTTGCTGTTTCACAACCTCGGGATGTTGAAATGGTTGTTTTGTTCAGGAACAATTCAGTTCATTTTTCAGAAAATCCGTGCTTGGCAGCACAGACAATTTGAACCCAAGGGCTGGGTGGAAATTTTCCGTTACCCATGGCTTAAAACCCTCAGCTGCGGTGTGGAAGAACAGCTCGGCTTCAGCTCAGAAACCACCCCCTTTCCCTTCGCCTCCTCCGGCTCAACAGTAAACATAGCAGAGAGCATTTGATGTCAGCTTTGTGGCCTAGGAGGTCAGCAAAAGAAGACTTTTACAAATGAAGTTTACTTTCATGTCCCAGAATGGCTATATACCTACTGTTCTTCAAAACTAGCTTGAGGCTGGGATTCTGCTTCTGTGGGAAACATGTTAGATTTATATGAACGTGGAATGTGAACTTAGCTGGCTACAGCTACCACCCTGTGATGTTTATACATTTTTGTGGAGGCCATGGTACACTGAGGCTGGATTCTAAGTGTCATTTTTGTCACTTTACGTGGTACCGATTAGGTCAAAATTGATGACTGGCTCATAGACTACAAGCAGAGCTTTGTTCTTGCCATTAGCTTCAATTGCCAATTGAAAAAAAAAATAATAATCCTTAGAAGTATGGGTAACCACTGTCTAATCTACTTGTAGTAAAAACATGAAGCTAAAGCACTTCTGGGTCAAATGTTGCCTCTCAAAAGGCCTCGTGTCATGGCATGTGTAAAAATAAAATAATTTTTCTTATTCATTGTGTTTTAGGGAGGCTTTTGCAATGTGTTTGTTGTGCATGCTCATATTATGATGATAATGAAAATTCAATTAATACGAAGCCCCAGTGAGATGCAGCAAATGTAAATTTATCAGTTTTGGTCTTTTTTTTTTTATCAGCTAAATTAATCAGTTCTGCTTTCGGTTTCACCATTTCATCATATTTGCAAATTCCAGTTAAAAAAAAAAATCTTATGTTAAGCATTGTAGAGTTCAAAATAAGCAACTTCTGACTTCAGGGTTTTTATGCTTGTATCAGTATTTATTTGCAATAACAGATCATTGAAGTTGTATTGAATGAAGTCGCATTGAGTCAATGTAACAGAGCATCTTCAACAATTCCATTTCTTGCCTTGCTTATGCACCCATATCCTCTATTCCCACAAGGGAGGCAGAGGAGAGTAGCAGAGCTCGAATCTCTGCCCCAATGCGATCTTTTAAGGAGTCTGAGAAATCCCAAAAAACTGTGAAGTCAATGATTGAGATGAAGGGTGGTGACAAAGTCAAAGAACAGGGTGGCAAGAAGAATAAGAATTCCAAAAAAGAAGGTAAGGGCTGTTGGTGGATATAATTTGGACTAATTACTGTCATATTCTTTTGTGCTGTGAAAATAGTATTCTGATCCAGTTCCATTCTTTATATGTGTCTTTATTCAATAAATGCTCATATTGAGCAATAAATGCTCATTTATTATTTAACTGAAGTTATTGTACTTGGCCCCACAAATCTTAGAAACATGGTGTCTAACCAGATCCTTACTCTGGATGGCATTACCCTGACCTCTAGTAATACTGTGAGAAATCTTGGAGTCATTTTTGATCAGGATATGTCATTCAAAGCGCATATTAAACAAATATGTAGGACTGCTTTTTTGCATTTACGCAATATCTCTAAAATCAGAAAGGTCTTGTCTCAGAGTGATGCTGAAAAACTAATTCATGCATTTATTTCCTCTAGGCTGGACTATTGTAATTCATTATTATCAGGTTGTCCTAAAAGTTCCCTAAAAAGCCTTCAGTTAATTCAAAATGCTGCAGCTAGAGTACTGACGGGGACTAGAAGGAGAGAGCATATCTCACCCATATTGGTCTCTCTTCATTGGCTTCCTGTTAATTCTAGAATAGAATTTAAAATTCTTCTTCTTACTTATAAGGTTTTGAATAATCAGGTCCCATCTTATCTTAGGGACCTCGTAGTACCATATCACCCCAATAGAGCGCTTCGCTCTCAGACTGCAGGCTTACTTGTAGTTCCTAGGGTTTGTAAGAGTAGAATGGGAGGCAGAGCCTTCAGCTTTCAGGCTCCTCTCCTGTGTAACCAGCTCCCAATTCAGATCAGGGAGACAGACACCCTCTCTACTTTTAAGATTAGGCTTAAAACTTTCCTTTTTGCTAAAGCTTATAGTTAGGGCTGGATCAGGTGACCCTGAACCATCCCTTAGTTATGCTGCTATAGACGTAGACTGCTGGGGGGTTCCCATGATGCACTGTTTCTTTCTCTTTTTGCTCTGTATGCACCACTCTGCATTTAATCATTAGTGATCGATCTCTGCTCCCCTCCACAGCATGTCTTTTTCCTGGTTCTCTCCCTCAGCCCCAACCAGTCCCAGCAGAGGACTGCCCCTCCCTGAGCCTGGTTCTGCTGGAGGTTTCTTCCTGTTAAAAGGAAGTTTTTCCTTCCCACTGTAGCCAAGTGCTTGCTCACAGGGGGTCGTTTTGACTGTTGGGGTTTTACATAATTATTGTATGGCCTTGCCTTACAATATAAAGCGCCTTGGGGCAACTGTTTGTTGTGATTTGGCGCTATATAAAAAAATTGATTGATTGATTGATTGATTGACTGGGGAAACTAAGGTGCCACTGTCTTGATTTGCAATTGTGTTTTAGTTCCTGGAGCTGAGCCTGCCAAAGGGGATCCAGGCAAGGTCTCATCCTCTGCTCAGAAGATGGTTGAGAATGGTAATCAGGGTTTGACACCCGATGAGGTGAAGAAGAACAGAGAAATGTTCTTCCGCAAACACATGGTGGCACCACCTGAGAAACAAAGGTTGGTAACAACCATTTTGAACAACTGACCTTGCCCACCTCAAAAACAAAAAATTGCAAGGGGGCATGTTCACCCAAATTATTTAGTTTTATGTTGTACAGATTTAAATTTGAAACTTTAATAAGATTTCTGAATTCAGTTTTTTTTTGTTGTTGTTGTTTTGTCTCCACACACACACACAGCAAGTCCCCTAAACCTCAGAAGCCGAAGGAGAAACAAATGCGAGTTTGGGGCATGGGTGGTAGCAGCACCAAGAATTTGGACTACAGCCAGAAGAATGGAAACGGTTCCCTTACTGATGACAACCAGAAACATGATGCCCAAATTGATTCGGTATAACCTTCACCAAGGAGTCTGTAATTTAATTTGCAAGTCATTTAGCCACAGATGGTTTGAAGCAAAGTTCTTGATGTCTTTGTATTTCAGGGGATTCAGCTTAACTCCATGAAGGGAGACTTGCTGTCTGTTTACTGTGAGTCCAGTGGTGATGAGGAAATGGAGGAAGAAGAGATTGAGAGAGTTATCCATGATACAAACAAAAAAATGTAAGAAGCGTTGTCTTGCAGTATGAGTCTTTGTGTAGTATTTTTCAAACAGTCATGTTTATCTTGTTTTGTTTTCAGCTCAAAAAAGGGTGGTGGTTTTGGTGGTATGTTTGGAATGCTGAAGGGTCTGGTGGGCTCCAAAAGCCTCACCCGGGAGGACATGGAGTCCGTCCTGGAAAAGATGAGGGAGCACCTCATTGGTATGATACCGCTTCTGTTTCTTTATTCTTATTTTCTGCAACTGATCTGACTCAGACGTCTTGATTACCATCCTCTAGCAAAGAATGTAGCAGCCGACATTGCTTCCCAGCTCTGTGACTCAATAGCCAAAAAACTGGAGGGCAAAGTCATGGGCACATTCACCAGTAAGTATGCATTAGCAGCTGTTGGAGCTGGCAGCAGTTAGCAGAAGATCATTATCAATAAGGAGGTAAAGCTGAAACAAAATTCAACTAAGAGCTATTTTTTGTCCTTTCCCATAGCTGTGGCCTCAACTGTAAAGCAGGCCCTGCAAGACTCACTGGTGCAGATCCTACAGCCCAAGCGAAGGGTGGATATTTTGAGAGATGTCATGGATGCCCAGAGCCAGCGAAGGCCTTTTGTCATTACGTTCTGTGGTGTCAATGGGGTTGGCAAGTCCACCAACCTGGCCAAGGTATGTTCTGTCATAGCTAAAAGGCAGATACTATGCCATTAAACCCCCACATTTTAAGTTTGTTCTGTACTAACAGGTACAGATGGGTGCCAAATTGGGAGGGGGGAGTAGTCGAAGCAGATGCTTTCACAAAGATGGAGTCTACGGTACAGTGAAGCAGCTCACATCCAGTTATGCTCTGTGGAATGTATAACAATGCAGTCTCCAGATCTCAGTCCAGTTGAACACCAATAGATTTTGACTGATGTGTTGGATAATGGTTCTGCCACCATCAAAAAATATTAAATAGGGAGTATATCTTTTGTGTGTATGTGTGTGTGTATATATATATATATATCTTCAGGATATGAGGCTGATATATCTGCACACACGACTTTGCTTGCAGGTGTGCGTATAAGCAGTTTTGTCACTTCTTTATTTTTAAAGTAAGTATACTTTTAGTATGAACCCTATGCAGAGGCCCCTGGTGCCTCTAATCTTGCTTTGTGGTTGTGAGACTTGGACTGTCTTTGGTGCTGTGTTTCTGTCTGCGGAATCCGTGGGTGTCACTGGAATGTCTGTCAAAGGAGCAGTTATTTTGGGATGCTGATGAGGTGTATTACTTGTGTTGTGAGGAATCATCACCACTGACACTGGACATGAGGTGTTCTTCTAACACCATGATTCTGTGTGCTGGTGCCTCAGTGCTGAAAAGGGCAAGGGGGCACCTATATATCACCTGGCTGCAGCAGATAGATGGCCTCTTTCAGGAGTTTGGGATGGACCAGTGGTCTGCCTGGATGATTGTCAATCAGGACACAAGCCATTTCTATAATGTGGTAGATGCAGCACTGGTACTTTTTTTTTTGTCATTGCTACTAGGTGCAAGAGCAATGAATGTTAATATTGAAATGTATTGTCAGCTCCTGTTAGTGGGGTGGTGGCCAAGTTGCTACTGCACTTGTCTTCAGTGCAGAAGGTTCCCGGTTCAAACTCTACCCCTGCCACATTTCTCCATGTAATGTGGAGTTGCGTCAGGAAGGGCATCCGGTGTAAAACTTGTGCCAGTTCAACATGCAGATCCACCTTGGATCTGCTGTGGTGACCCTGAGTGTAAACAAGGGAGCAGCCGAAGGGACTTACTTTTTATTGTATGCTCCTGTCAGTGGATATGTCACTTAATAAAAATAATAATAATATTATGAGCAAAGCGTCGCACAGCGACGCAAAGCTTACGCCTAGTACAGGGTGTCGTAAACAGGAAGTGCCAATTTTCAAATCCACAGTAAAACAGGAAATGTTCAAATGTCAAACACTTCCTGGATTGACAGACAAGATCAATCAATCAATCAATCAATTTTTTTATATAGCGCCAAATCACAACAAACAGTTGCCCCAAGGCGCTTTATATTGTAAGGCAAAGCCATACAATAATTATGTAAAACCCCAACGGTCAAAACGACCCCCTGTGAGCAAGCACTTGGCTACAGTGGGAAGGAAAAACTCCCTTTTAACAGGAAGAAACCTCCAGCAGAACCAGGCTCAGGGAGGGGCAGTCTTCTGCTGGGACTGGTTGGGGCTGAGGGGAGAGAACCAAGAAAAAGACATGCTGTGGAGGGGAGCAGAGATCAATCACTAATGATTAAATGCAGAGTGGTGCATACAGAGCAAAAAGAGAAAGAAACAGTGCATCATGGGAACCCCCCAGCAGTCTACGTCTATAGCAGCATAACTAAGGGATGGTTCAGGGTCACCTGCTCCAGCCCTAACTATAAGCTTTAGCAAAAAGGAAAGTTTTAAGCCTAATCTTAAAAGTAGAGAGGGTGTCTGTCTCCCTGATCTGAATTGGGAGCTGGTTCCACAGGAGAGGAGCCTGAAAGCTGAAGGCTCTGCCTCCCATTCTACTCTTACAAACCCTAGGAACTACAAGTAAGCCTGCAGTCTGAGAGCGAAGCGCTCTATTGGGGTGATATGGTACTACGAGGTCCCTAAGATAAGATGGGACCTGATTATTCAAAACCTTATAAGTAAGAAGAAGAATTTTAAATTCTATTCTAGAATTAACAGGAAGCCAATGAAGAGAGACCAGTATGGGTGAGATATGCTCTCTCCTTCTAGTCCCCGTCAGTACTCTAGCTGCAGCATTTTGAATTAACTGAAGGCTTTTTAGGGAACTTTTAGGACAACCTGATAATAATTAATTACAATAGTCCAGCCTAGAGGAAATAAATGCATGAATTAGTTTTTCAGCATCACTCTGAGACAAGACCTTTCTGATTTTAGAGATATTGCGTAAATGCAAAAAAGCAGTCCTACATATTTGTTTAATATGCGCTTTGAATGACATATCCTGATCAAAAATGACTCCAAGATTTCTCACAGTATTACTAGAGGTCAGGGTAATGCCATCCAGAGTAAGGATCTGGTTAGACACCATGTTTCTAAGATTTGTGGGGCCAAGTACAATAACTTCAGTTTTATCTGAGTTTAAAAGCAGGAAATTAGAGGTCATCCATGTCTTTATGTCTGTAAGACAATCCTGCAGTTTAGCTAATTGGTGTGTGTCCTCTGGCTTCATGGATAAAGCTGGGTATCATCTGCGTAACAATGAAAATTTAAGCAATACCGTCTAATAATACTGCCTAAGGGAAGCATGTATAAAGTGAATAAAATTGGTCCTAGCACAGAACCTTGTGGAACTCCATAATTAACTTTAGTCTGTGAAGAAGATTCCCCATTTACATGAACAAATTGTAATCTATTAGACAAATATGATTCAAACCACCGCAGCGCAGTGCCTTTAATACCTATGGCATGCTCTAATCTCTGTAATAAAATTTTATGGTCAACAGTATCAAAAGCAGCACTGAGGTCTAACAGAACAAGCACAGAGATGAGTCCACTGTCCGAGGCCATAAGAAGATCATTTGTAACCTTCACTAATGCTGTTTCTGTACTATGATGAATTCTAAAACCTGACTGAAACTCTTCAAATAGACCATTCCTCTGCAGATGATCAGTTAGCTGTTTTACAACTACCCTTTCAAGAATTTTTGAGAGAAAAGGAAGGTTGGAGATTGGCCTATAATTAGCTAAGATAGCTGGGTCAAGTGATGGCTTTTTAAGTAATGGTTTAATTACTGCCACCTTAAAAGCCTGTGGTACATAGCCAACTAATAAAGATAGATTGATCATATTTAAGATCGAAGCATTAAATAATGGTAGGGCTTCCTTGAGCAGCCTGGTAGGAATGGGGTCTAATAAACATGTTGATGGTTTGGATGAAGTAACTAATGAAAATAACTCAGACAGAACAATCGGAGAGAAAGAGTCTAACCAAATACCGGCATCACTGAAAGCAGCCAAAGATAACGATACGTCTTTGGGATGGTTATGAGTAATTTTTTCTCCAATAGTTAAAATTTTGTTAGCAAAGAAAGTCATGAAGTCATTACTAGTTAAAGTTAGTGGAATACTCAGCTCAATAGAGCTCTGACTCTTTGTCAGCATGGCTACAGTGCTGAAAAGAAACCTGGGGTTGTTCTTATTTTCTTCAATTAGTGATGAGTAGAAAGATGTCCTAGCTTTACGGAGGGCTTTTTTATAGAGCAACAGACTCTTTTTCCAGGCTAAGTGAAGATCTTCTAAATTAGTGAGACGCCATTTCCTCTCCAACTTACGGGTTATCTGCTTTAAGCTACAAGTTTGTGAGTTATACCACGGAGTCAGGCACTTCTGATTTAAAGCTCTCTTTTTTAGAGGAGCTACAGCATCCAAAGTTGTCTTCAATGAGGATGTAAAACTATTGACGAGATACTCTATCTCACTTACAGAGTTTAGGTAGCTACTCTGCACTGTGTTGGTATATGGCCTTAGAGAACATAAAGAAGGAATCATATCCTTAAACCTAGTTTCAGCGCTTTCTGAAAGACTTCTAGTGTAATGAAACTTATTCCCCACTGCTGGGTAGTCCATCAGAGTAAATGTAAATGTTAAGAAATGATCAGACAGAAGGGAGTTTTCAGGGAATACTGTTAAGTCTTCTATTTTCCTTACCATAAGTCAGAACAAGATCTAAGATATGATTAAAGTGGTGGGTGGACTCATTTACTTTTTGAGCAAAGCCAATAGAGTCTAATAATAGATTAAATGCAGTGTTGAGGCTGTCATTCTCAGCATCTGTGTGGATGTTAAAATCGCCCACTATAATTATCTTATCTGAGCTAAGCACTAAGTCAGACAAAAGGTCTGAAAATTCACAGAGAAACTCACAGTAACGACCAGGTGGACGATAGATAATAACAAATAAAACTGGTTTTTGGGACTTCCAATTTGGATGGACAAGACTAAGAGTCAAGCTTTCAAATGAATTAAAGCTCTGTCTGGGTTTTTGATTAATTAATAAGCTGGAATGGAAGATTGCTGCTAATCCTCCGCCCCGGCCCGTGCTACGAGCATTCTGACAGTTAGTGTGACTCGGGGGTGTTGACTCATTTAAACTAACATATTCATCCTGCTGTAACCAGGTTTCTGTAAGGCAGAATAAATCAATATGTTGATCAATTATTATATCATTTACCAACAGGGACTTAGAAGAGAGAGACCTAATGTTTAATAGACCACATTTAACTGTTTTAGTCTGTGGTGCAGTTGAAGGTGCTATATTATTTTTTCTATTTGAATTTTTATGCTTAAATAGATTTTTGCTGGTTGGTAGTCTGGGAGCAGGCACCATCTCTACGGGGATGGGGTAATGAGGGGATGGCAGGGGAAGAGAAGCTGCAGAGAGGTGTGTAAGACTACAACTCTGCTTCCTGGTCCCAACCCATGGAATCTCGCAGGAACTCAGTGGCAAGCTCACACTCAAACAGGAAGTGCCAATTTTTCAGTCACAGTAAAACAGGAAATGTTCAAATGTCAAACACCTCCGGGCATGGGTGGAGCTAGAGCGGAGGCTGGGGTTTCACTGGCCTTTCCTGAAATCTGATTGGACACAAATGATTGACATGTCACGGCACCACACGACTGGTTGAAAGACCTGCATTTTCAAATCAGTGAGTCACATTGACTGCTAGGTTCCTCCTGTCCAGTAGTTTGTGCTGTGTACCACAAAAATGTTTGCTCCAGATTTGAACTGAACACGTCGTTTGAACTATGGACTTCTAATCACACTAAACTTATATTGGTGAGTAAACGACTGTATTTTATTCCAGAAATGAGATCCAGGTTGTTAAAATCAGCATTTCTCCTTTAATTCGGGTGGCTTATTGTTGTTGGCTTATTAGTGCAGCAGATAACTGAAACAATCCTTCAAATGGTGATACAAGCATAAAATTCAGCACAAATACAGCTGGAGCAAAATTAATGGAGCAACTTTAACTTTTGACCACTGTACAAACTGAAACTGACCTTTGTCACCATTGTTGTTGCTTTTACCTCATAACTCCATAACATTCAGTCACAGATTTTTCAAACTATACCTTTTTTTGGAATCTTTATGATCAGTCAACTAATGTGGTGTAGTTTCTGTATGATTGGAGCATCTTTTAATTTAGGCCAGGGGTGGGCAACTTGTTCTAGAAAGGGCCATGATGGTGCAGTTTTTCTTTGCAGCCACTGATTCCACCAGGTGATTTCACTGATTAACTGATTCCATCTGCTCAGAGTGATATTATCAGTAAAATCACCTGGTGGAATCAGTGGCTGCAAAGAAAACCTGCACCTTCTTGGCCCTTTCTGGAACAGGTTGGCCACCCCTGATTTTGACCCCTGTGTAATTCTTCAGTTGACTCCTGCCTGGCTGCCTCTTGAAAATTCAAGTGACCAATCAGTTTGTTTTTTTAAAGAGTTCATGTCTATGAATTATTTGTGCCAAATTTGATGTTTTATCACCATTTGCGGGATTCCACTCTAAATATTCTCTTATCTGCTGCACTATATATGAGATGTAAGATGCTGCTCCTTAAGTTTTCTCAATTGCCCTCAAAAGTATTGGAACACTTGGTATTTCACACATTTTAATTTGCTTATTCCATTTCAAATACTTTTTTTTTCTAAAATTATCTTCCTTAACTCAAACTGAAAGCAAATCTCTACAACTTGATATAAATTTTTTAAAAATATAAAATCCAGCTTTCTGATGAAGTGGTGTAGAGGAGGATTTTCTTAAAAAGACCTGAAAGTTCAGCAACAATTTGACAGAAAGTACATTTGAGATGAAAGCCTAGATTTGATGTTTTGGTGAAAGAAACTTTTGTATTTCTTCATAATTTATGAAAATAAAGTCCAAGACATATTCAGTGACTTGGAAATGTTCATGTTTCCATCCCTGACTTGTCTAAAGAAAACTGGCAAAAAAAACAAAACCCAATTATTATTTGCAGGTTTTATCAAGTTTTAGAGATTTGTTTTTGTTTTAGAAATTTGAATTCTTTTTTTTTTGTATTTCTTGTATTTAAAATTACATAGACAAATTAAAATGTGTGAAATTCCAAGTGTTCCAATACTTTGGAGGGCACAGTATCCTAACCTTATGATGAGTGCAAAATGAGTGTGGTATTAATACTGTTTTGTTTAAGAACGTTTAATTTTCACTGTTGCTGCACTTTCTCAAATCAGTCATATCGTATATCATATGAAAATTCAGTAAGGTATATCATCCTATTATACATTCCAAATCTAAGGCGGAACTCTACTAGTGTTTACTAACGTACAATTAAATATCTTTAAAGAAAAAAAAAAAAAAGTCGAGCCACTTAGGTGCCTGGTCTTGAGAACCAGGGATGGTAGGTTGAAAAGCTTTTTTTTTTTTTTTTTTTTTTTTTTTAAATCCCATGGGAACTCTCCCTACCCACCTAAGCAGCTCAAGAATATAGACAGCATGTATATGTGACATTTACCTGACAATTTACATGACAATATTGATACGATAATTTGGCCATATTGTGCGGCCCTACTGTCAACTAGCTGAAAACTTTGAATATTAATTTACATCTACATTAAAAAATGTTTAAAGTGGCAGGGGGTTAAGAGGGCTGTAATTAGGGTGGTCAGCTGAAAAGCAAAAAAAGAAAAATGCTTAAAAAGGTGGAGAGTATGGGGGCAGAGCCCCTCCAGAAGCTGAAAGGCAAAATAAAGAAAATGCTTAAAAAGGTCGGGGGGAGCCCCCCAGAAGCTGAAAGGTTTTAGTCATGCTCCCAAGAGCCATTTTACTGAAAAAAGTCTGAAGGACCTAAAAGACATGGTTAGATGGCAAGGAGCTTTTCCAGGCATGTGAGAAGCAAATAAAGAAAAATGCTTAAAGGCGGAGCCCCCCCCCCCCCCCCCCGAAGCTGAACGGATTTTGCCATGCTAATGCTCCCCTGAAGCATTTATTCAAAATAAAGTTTGAAGAACCTAAATGACATGGTGAGATGCTGATGAGCTTCGCTCGTTCATGTCCACAACATATGCATATTATTTTGTGATTTTACTTAAGCTGAGTGTGACCCCTGTCTTTTGTTCCAGATCTCCTTCTGGCTCATAGAGAATGGTTTCACTGTCCTGATCGCAGCCTGCGATACATTTCGTGCTGGAGCTGTGGAGCAGCTCCGCACTCATCAGCGGCGGCTCAACTCTCTGCATCCCCCAGAGAAGCATGGCGGGCGGCAAGTAGTCCAGCTGTATGAGAAGGGTTATGGAAAGGATGCAGCTGGAATTGCCATGGAGGCCATTGCCTATGGTAGGGGCTAAAACCTTGATGTTGTCTGATTTTAAACAAATGTGTCAGTCATTTAAAAAAAAAAAAAAGTTCTTCCATGTAATTATTGGGATCCACTTGATACAGCTGAGTTAAACTGAGTGGTGTATGAAGAATTTGCACAGGGTACCAAAAACACCTGTTAATGAAGTGGAAAGAGTGACCATTCTGTTCAATTACAACCCCTGGCAATAATTATGGAATCACCAGCCTTGGAGGATGTTCATTCAGTTGTTTAATTTTGTAGAAAAAAAGCAGATCACAGACATGACACAAAACTAAAGTCATTTCAAATGGCAACTTTCTGGCTTTAAGAAACACTATAAGAAATCAGGAAAAAAATTGTGGCAGTCAGTAACGGTTACTTTTTTAGACCAAGCAGAGGGAAAAAAATATGGAATCACTCAATTCTGAGGAAAAAATTATGGAATCATGAAAAACAAAAGAACGCTCCAACACATCACTAGTATTTTGTTGCACCACCTCTGGCTTTTATAACAGCTTGCAGTCTCTGAGGCATGGACTTAATGAGTGACAAACAGTACTCTTCATCAATCTGGCTCCAACTTTCTCTGATTGCTGTTGCCAGATCAGCTTTGCAGGTTGGAGCCTTGTCATGGACTATTTTCTTCAACTTCCATCAAAGATTTTCAATTGGATTAAGATCCGGACTATTTGCAGGCCATGACATTGACCCTATGTGTCTTTTTGCAAGGAATGTTTTCACAGTTTTTGCTCTATGGCAAGATGCATTATCATCTTGAAAAATGATTTCATCATCCACAAACATCCTTTCAATTGATGGGATAAGAAAAATGTCCAAAATATCAACGTAAATTTGTGCATTTATTGATGATGTAATGACAGCCATCTCCCCAGTGCCTTTACCTGACATGCAGCCCCATATCATCGACTGTAAATTTACATGTTCTCTTCAGGCAGTCATCTTTATAAATATCATTGGAACGGCACCAAACAAAAGTTCCAGCGTCATCACCTTGCCCAATGCAGATTCGAGATTCATCACTGAATATGACTTTCATCCAGTCATCCACAGTCCACGATTGCTTTTCCTTAGCCCATTGTAACCTTGTTTTTTTCTGTTTAGGTGTTAATGATGGCTTTCGTTTAGCTTTTCTGTATGTAAACCCCATTTCCTTTAGGCGGTTTCTTACAGTTCGGTCACAGACGTTGCCTCCAGTTTCCTCCCATTCGTTCCTCATTTGTTTTGTTGTGCATTTTCGATTTTTGAGACATATTGCTTTAAGTTTTCTGTCTTGACGCTTTGATGTCTTCCTTGGTCTACCAGTATGTTTGCCTTTAACAACCTTCCCATGTTGTTTGTATTTGGTCCAGTTTAGACACAGCTGACTGTGAACAACCAACATCTTTTGCAACATTGTGTGATGATTTACCCTCTTTTAAGAGTTTGATAATCCTCTCCTTTGTTTCAATTGACATCTCTCGTGTTGGAGCCGTGATTCATGTCAGTCCACTTGGTGCAACAGCTCTCCAAGGTGTGATCACTCCTTTTTAGATGCAGACTAACGAGCAGATCTGATTTGATGCAGGTGTTAGTTTTGGGGATGAAAATTTACAGGGTGATTCCATAATTTATTTCTCAGAATTGAGTGAGTCCATATTTTTTTTCCCTCTGCTTGGTCTAAAAAAGTAACCGTTACTGACTGCCACAATTATTTTTCCTGATTTCTTATAGTGTTTATTAAAGCCAGAAAGTTGCCATTTGAAATGACTTTAGTTTTGCGTCATGTCTGTGATCTGCTTTTTTTCTACAAAATTAAACAACTGAATGATCATCCTCCAAGGCCGGCGATTCCATAATTATTGCCAGGGGTTGTATTTGTTTATAGGGGTGTTAGATCACAAAACTCACAGGTTTGGATCAGTTTGTGGTTTTAAGTCACACATTGTAACTTTTTTTTTTTTTTAGTAAAATGAGCAAAGTAGGGGGATAAGAGTATAACTTTGGTTTCCATTAGTAAAAAGAACAATGAAAACAAAGTGTCCACTGTTTTAAATATTTTTGCAGTATGAACAGTACTGAATCAAAATGGACTGTCGGTGTTGGAAAACAAAAAGGGAAACAAAACAGATCTGAGTTTATAATTTAAAATTCTTCCTTCTCAAAAAAAAAGGGGGTGTCTACATTGTGTGGTGACAGGATAACTTTATTTCTATAGGACCTTCAGTAAGGGTCTTGGGAGTCAGCATTTGTTTTGTGGACTTGGAAAAGGCATATGACCGGTGTTGCTACCAGTCATATGGCCACGTCACACTACCGGTGACTTAGACTGTATGGTGGGACAATACTCAAGTATCTAATCACAGTTCAGTTACTAATGCATGGACCACTAGAAGCTGCTGTTCTTGCAATCTGTTGTACACAAATGCTTAGAATAGAACTACCAATCTCAGTAAAAAAAAAAAAAAAGTAGACATCCACAATATTGTACAGTCAATTGTGGAAAAGGAATGGTACTACAAATGTATTTCTTTGAATAATATTTGGCTGGCTGGGAACAAATTGACAGGACATCAAATTAAGCGATATTCTGTTAAAGGGTAACTTCAGGAACTTTACTCCGCGCCCTGACCGTGTAGCTACGCAGATGTCAATAATGGCAGTGAGAGAAACGACGCTGTTGCTACAGTAAGCTTCGCCGACCGCATTACTTACAGAAAAACAAACTGCGCAAACAATGGAATTGGATTAGAATGGGAATAACCCCCTTGTGTTTGATTTGTGGATGTTGATGCTGGATTATGGTCACAAATATCAGTTTTACCAGCAACACGTTAGCGGAGCTGGTGAAACTCCTTTTAAAACTCAATTTGCAACCATAAAATCCAGCATTAACGTCCACAAATCATGAGACACAACAGGGTTATTTCCTAATTAGAAGCACCTGTTGGCATGATGAGGAAACCTATGGAAGTAAACATGTAGGTACATGTTCACGAAATGAATTGGAATTTTCTAAAATGACAGATTGTAGTTATATAGTTAATCTGGGACTGCTGCTGTGTTCACTATGTTGATTATTGCCTGCGTGCTAAAATTACACCAAAGCCATCTGTGCTTCATCCCTCCAGCCCGCAATCAGGCCTTTGACGTGGTTTTGGTGGACACTGCTGGCCGTATGCAGGACAATGCACCGCTAATGACGGCTCTGGCCAAACTCATTGCTGTCAACATGCCTGACCTGGTGCTGTTTGTTGGCGAGGCTCTGGTGGGAAACGAGGCAGTGGACCAGCTGGTAAGTCTGTTGAATTCAGACTTTGTTCAGACAGCTAACACTAAAAAGACACTCCTCCCACCTCCACTTTGTGGTGTAAGATGCTGCTTTAAAAAAAAAAAAACAAAAAAAAAAAGGATTCAGGTCAACTAAATCATCAAATGTTATAGGATTAAAGTTTTTCCAGCTGAGGTCATTGTTGCCCTTGTTCATTTCCTGGAAGCCATCTGTTTTTTGTTTTCACAAAGTAATGTCAGGAAGGCAACTGTTGTGATTATTTATAGTTTACACTGAATTAATTGCATCCCATATTTCCTCAGGTGAAGTTCAACCAGGCTCTGGCCGATCACTCTATGTCTGACAAGCCTCGACTCATTGATGGAATTGTCCTCACAAAGTTTGACACCATTGATGACAAGGTATTTATTACACCTGCATGCAGTAGTCCATCCTGGGATTGTTTCAGTCCTGTGTGTCCAACCATTTGGTAGCAAAACTGAGTTTTCATCCAATGTGGACTAAACTTGGAGTGTTTTGAGGGTCAGCCAAGGACAAAGTGATTTGATTTTGAGAAAAATCAGTTTAAAGTAGAGCAGTCCTGATCCAGTCTCAAAGTTCAGTGTCTGGTCCAATCTCTTTCATCTGGGTATACATTAACTGAATATCGTTGCAAAGTTGCAGTAAGTGGAATTAAGACCCATGTTGATTAAAAAAGATGCAGGATTGCAGGTTTGTGTGTGTATTTATTTTTGTCTCACTGCATTACAGAGCTGTTAGTGTCAAACATATCCACTACATTAACTTTAATGTACTTGCACTGTATTATGTACACTCAACAAAAATATAAACGCAACACTTTTGGTTTTGCTACCATTTTGTATGAGATGAACTCAACGATCTAAAACTTTTTCCACATACACAATATCACCATTTCCCTCAAATATTGTTCACAAACCAGTCTAAATCTGTGATAGTGAGCACTTCTCCTTTGCTGAGATAATCCATCCCACCTCACAGGTGTGCCATATCAAGATGCTGATTAGACACCATGATTAGTGCACAGGTGTGCCTTAGACTGCCCACAATAAAAGGCCACTCTGAAAGGTGCAGTTTTATCACACACCACAATGCCACAGATGTTGCAAGATTTGAGGGAGCGTGCAATTGGCATGCTGACAGCAGGAATGTCAACCAGAGCTGTTGCTCGTGTATTGAATGTTCATTTCTCTACCATAAGCCATCTCCAAAGGCGTTTCTGAGAATTTGACAGTACATCCAACCAGCCTCACAACCGCAGACCACGTGTAACCACATCAGCCCAGGACCTCCACATCCAGCATGTTCATCCAGCCACTCGGACAGCTGCTAAAACAATCGGTTTGCATAACCAAAGAATTTCTGCACAAACTGTCAGAAACCGTCTCAGGGAAGCTCATCTGCATGCTCGTCGTCCTCATTGGGGTCTCGACCTGACTCCAGTTCGTCGTCGTAACCGACTTGAGTGGGCAAATGCTCACATTCACTGGCATTTGGCACTTTGGAGAGGTGTTCTCTTCACGGATGAATCCCGGTACACACTGTTCAGGGCAGATGGCAGACAGCGTGTGTGGCGTCGTGTGGGTGAGCGGTTTTCTGATGTCAATGTTGTGGATCGAGTGGCCCGTGGTGGTGGGGTTATGGTATGGGCAGGCGTCTGTTATGGACGAAGAACACAGGTGCATTTTATTGATGGCATTTTGAATGCACAGAGATACCGTGATGAGATCCTGATGCCCATTGTTGTGCCATACATCCAAGAACATCACCTCATGTTGCAGCAGGATAATGCACGGCCCCATGTTGCAAGGATCTGTACACAATTCTTGGAAGTTGAAAATGTCCCAGTTCTTGCATGGCCGGCATACTCACCGGACATGTCACCCATTGAGCATGTTTGGATGCTCTGGACCGGTGTGTACCAGTTCCTGCCAATATCCAGCAACTTCGCACAGCCATTGAAGAGGAGTGGACCAACATTCCACAGGCCACAATTGACAACCTGATCAACTCTATGCGAAGGAGATGTGTTGCACTGCATGAGGCAAATGGTGGTCACACCAGATACTGACTGGTATCCCCCCCCCAATAAAACAAAACTGCACCTTTCAGAGTGGCCTTTTATTGTGGGCAGTCTTAAGGCACACCTGTGCACTAATCATGGTGTCTAATCAGCATCTTAATATGGCACACCTGTGAGGTGGGATGGATTATCTCAGCAAAGAAGTGCTCACTATCACAGATTTAGACTGGTTTGTGAACAATATTTGAGGGAAATGGTGATATTGTGTATGTGGAAAAAGTTTTAGATCTTTGAGTTCATCTCATGCAAAACCAAAAGTGTTGCGTTTATATTTTTGTTGTGTAGAAAAATGCAAGTATTTGATTGGGGCTATGTATCGGCGTAAATGACTGATCATGTTGTGGTCCAAAAACAGCTATTTGGACATCTGCAGGTACATCAGGGGCACAAGCAAAGATAAAACTTTTGGTCTATAGCCCATGTCGAAGTGAAATTTAGAATCCTATTTCGAGGAATTGATTAAAGATGTAGCTGATCATTTTGGACCATCTGAAGTTCTGTGATCAGCACTGCACTGATCAGCTCACAAAGAACCATATGTTATGATATAGGTTTGTGTGTTGCACTCAGGGTCCCTTCTAATTTTCACTTTGATTAGTCATTGTAATCTTTCATCTGAGCAGTGTTGAAATGAGGTCTTACTCAAGCATCACTCCGCCTTCTTCCTCCAAAGGTTGGTGCTGCCATCTCCATGACCTACATCACAGGTCAACCCATTGTGTTTGTGGGCACAGGGCAGACCTACAACGACCTGCGGAGCCTCAACGCCCGTGCTGTGGTCAGCGCCCTGATGAAGGCCTGAGCGGCTGCATGATTGGTTTATTCTTTGTTGCAATGAAGCTCACCTTCAAAAGCTGACCTGAAATGTTCCAGTCCTGCCAGCCTCCATTTCTCATCCTCCAGCCATGTCCCCCAAATGAACTAAACACATGCATAGGATTTTATTTGCTCAGCTCCAGAAAGTCTGCACTTTGAGAAATGACAAAAAGAACTGGTGTTGCTTTCCATCACCTCAAAATTTTGGGGAGTTAAAAGGCACCTCAGATCTGGAAAAACAAAAGCCCAAGTATTTTTAATGTTGTAGATCCAATAAAATTAATTTCAGCTTTGAATGTCAGTTTGTTGGCTTTTACAGGCTGTTTTTTTTTTAAACACACCTTTATGCAAATAAAAGCAGGTCACGGTGACATTTGAGCAGCTGCCAGTGCATGAGGAAAGCTTAGTGACCATAGTGCCTGTCCTCTTTGTTTTCAGTTAATGTTCACAAAAATCATCCTGCCTGGTCACATTATGTAGACTGACTCATCAGGGATGGATAGAATGGTGGTAACACAGATTAAACGTTGAAATGTCTGAGCAGTTGCTGTACTCATCAGTCTTTGTCCTGCTTTGGTTTCAGTTTGGGAATATGTGTGTGTGTGTTGCCAAAATTCATACAGTAGTGTTCAGGATAATAGTAGTGCTATGTGACTAAAAAGATTAATCCAGGTTTTGAATATATTTCTTGTTACATGAGAAACAAGGTACCAGTAGATTCTCACAAATCCAACAAGACCAAGCATTCATGATATTCACACTCTTAAGGCTATGAAATTGGGCGATCAGTAAAAAAAAAAAAAAAACAGTACAAAAGGGGGTGTTCACAATAATAGTGTGGCATTCAGTCAGTGAGTTTGTCAAGTTTGTGGAACAAACAGGTGTGAATCAGGTGTCCCCTATTTAAGGATGAAGCCAGCACCTGTTGAACATGCTTTTCTCTTTGAAAGCCTGAGGAAAATGGGATGTTCAAGACATTCAGAAGAACAGCATAGTGTGATTAAAAAGTTGATTGGAGAGGGGAAAACTTATACGCAGGTGCAAAAAATTATAGGCTGTTCATCTACAATGATCTCCAATGCTTTAAAATGGACAAAAAAAGACATGTGGAAGAAAACAACCTTCAAAATGGATAGAAGAATAACCAGAATGGCAAAGGCTCACCCATTGATCCGCACCAGGATGATCAAAGACAGTCTGGAGTTACCTGTAAGTGCTGTTACAGTTAGAAGACACCTGTGTGAAGCTAATTTATTTGCAAGAATCCCCGCAAAGTCCCTCTGTTAAATAAAAGACGTGCAGAAGAGGTTACAATTTACCAAAGAACACATCAACTGGCCTAAAGAGAAATGGAGGAATATTTTGTAGAGTGAGAGTAAAATTCTTTTTGGGTCCAAGGGCTGCAGACAGTTTGTGAGACGACCCCCAAACTCTGAATTCAAGCCACAGTTCACAGTGAAGCATGGTGGTGCAAGCATCATGATATGGGCATGTTTCTCCTACTATGGTGTTGGACCTATATATATCGCATACCAGGTATCATGGATCAGTTTGGATATGTCAAAATACTTGAAGAGGTCATGTTGCCTTATGCTGAAGAGGACATGCCCTTGAAATGGGTGTTTCAACAAGACAGTGACCCCAAGCACACTAGTAAATTAGCAAAATCTTGAATCATGAATGCTTGGTCTTGTTGGATTTGTGAGAATCTACTGAATCTACTGGTACCTTATCCATGTAACAAGAAATATACTCAAAACCTGGATTAATCTTTAGTCACATAGCAATACTATTATTCTGAACACTACTGTAAATAAGGCAAATCTGCAAAATGAAATGTTTCATTTCCAGCACAAACTGGCTCAGTTCTAGACAGAAAGCTGAGAATGTTTTGATTACACAATTAACTGAGCTACCACTTATAATTTGTGTATTTTGTAAGTCGTGCTTGGTTCTTCTAGTTTGGCCACAAGTTTTGCAAGATGACAGCTTCTGTTTTCCTTCCTGATCATGCATTACTTTTGAGGACACGTCTAAAGCCCCTTTTACTTTGTGGTAGTGCAATACGAAGGACAAGTTACATTGAAAATTTGCATTAATTTATGAGAATGTAAAAATTTCTAAATAAAGCTGCTATCCTTTGACAACCTGTAAAGGTGATGGCATATCTGTGATTGCATTGTCAGAAAGTGCACAAACAACTGCATGAATTCCAAAAGCTTTATTCTGAAGAGTACATAAATATTGAGGCAAAAGTTTTTAGTTTTTTTTTTTTAATAGCTGACAGATAAAACTCAATAGTTTTGTGAACTCTCATTTGAGGCTAAAGCTATGACAAAATATGTGCCAAGTCAAGCAACCAAATAACATTAACAACTGCTTATTCTCTGCATCATGTTGCACCTTGTTCCCAGGGAACAAAAACAAATTTTGATGAAGACATGAACCAGTTTCACTCGGAATTATAAATAACTACATAACTCTGATGACTGGGTGTGGAACAATCTTGTGGATAAGCCATTGAAGGGAAATTTCTACAGGTACAATGCATCTGGAAAGTATATAGTCAACGGTTTTAATAATTTTTTTGTAAATATTGGACCAAGCTTGGCAGAAAAAATTCCCGATTCCCAACCTGAGGATTGGGATAATAATCTCAAAGAAATCCCTGTTCAATGTTCCTCACAGCAGTGGATGGAAATGAAATTATAGACATTGTGAATAATTGTAAATATAAAACATCTACCGATTTAAATGAAATTGATATGGTGGTGGTAAAACAGGTCATTGAATGGATTGTAGAACCATTAACATACATCTGTAGCTTATTTCAAACCGGTAAATTTCCCAATCAAATGAAAATAGCTAAGGTTGTGCCGCTGTATAAGACTGGGGATAGACACCACTTCACAAATTATAGACCTGTTTCTTTGCTTCCACAATTTTCCAAATTATTAGAAAAGTTATTCAATAATAGATTAGACAAATTCATAAATAAACATAAATTACTTACTGATAGTCAATATGGATTCAGAGCACATAGTTCAACATCACTTGCATTAATAGAATCAGTTGAGATTACAAACGCCATAGACCACAAATTACATTCAGTTGGAATATTTATAGACCTTAAAAAGGCTTTTGATACAATTAATCATGACATATTAATCAATAAACTTGAACAGTATGGGATTAGGGGGTTGGTGTTGCACTGGGTGAGAAGCTACTTAAGTAACAGAAAACAGTTTGTGAAGTTGGGGGAATATACATCATCATGCTTGGACAATGCTTGTGGCGTCCCACAGGGGTCAGTATTGGGTCCAAAACTGTTTCTAATTTATATAAATGATATTGTCAATGTTTCCAAAATATTAAAATTAGTATTATTTGCAGATGACAAGCATTTTTTGTTCAGGGGGGGATTTGCAGGAGTTACTGAGGAGGATCAGTATAGAAATGGGAAAATTGAAAATATGGTTTGACAGAAACAAATTATCATTAAACTTAAGTAAAACAAAATACATGTTATTTGGCTATTGTAATACAGACATACAGGTTCAGTTACAAGTCGAGGGGGTAGAGATTGAAAGGGTACATGAAAATAAGTTTCTGGGGGTGATAATAGATGATAAGATAAACTGGAAGACTCATATAAAACATATACAAAGTAAACTGTCAAGAAGCATTTCAGTTCTAAACAAAGCGAAACATTCTGGACCACAACTCACTCCGCATTCTTTACTGCTCACTGGTTTTACCATATTTACAGTACTGTGCAGAGGTATGGGGTAATACTTATAAAAGGTACAACACAATCACTATCAGTAATACAGAAAAGAGCTATAAGAATTATTCATAATACTGGCTATAGAGATCATACAAATCCACTATTTTTACAATCCAAATTCTTAAAATTCACAGACTTAGTTCATTTTCAAACAGTACAAATTGTGTATAAAGCAATAAACAATTTACTTCCAGCAAATATTAAAAATATGTTTAATAGATCAGGGGATTACAGTCTGAGGGGGAAATTTAATTTAAAGCATCAGTGGGCACGAACAACATTAAAAGGTTTCTGTATTTCTGTCTGTGGGGTGAGGATGTGGAACAGATTGGGAGTGGGGCTCAAGCAATGTCCAAGCATGAACCAGTTCAAACAGCTGTACAAAAATATGGTTTTTTCTAGGTATAGGGAGGAGGAAGGGTAATGAGGGTTAGGGTGTTTTTGTTTTTTGCTTCGGCTTGTAAATATATAGTATTTTGTATGTAAGTAGGTATGTGTAGGTGTATATTTATGTTTGTGTATATATATGTGTATATATATGTGTATATATATATATTGATATCGGTTAGGTGTGTAGGAATCTATGTGTATATGTGGCAAAGGGTATTACTGGTTGTGGGGAAGAAGGGGTAGGGATAAATAAGCTGATGCTTCACCCTACCCCTTTTCGGACATGTTGGGTACACAGTAGGAACTTTTTTGTTGTTGTCTTTACTGATCTATCTTGTAATTGTTGTTGTATCAAATGTTCGAAATAAACAGTTTTCATTCATTCATTCATTTACAGCACCTCACTTTTTCTACGTTATGTTGCAGCCTTTTTCCAAAGTGCATGGAATTAATTTTTCCCCTCAAAATTCTACACACAATACCCCATAATGATATGGAAAATTTTTTTTTTTTTTTTTTTTTTTTTTTTGCAACTTATATAAATTTAAAAAAAAAACCTGCACCATCACATGTACGTAAGTATTCACAGCCTTTGCCATGCAGTTAAATTGATTTCAGGTGCATCATGTTTCCACTGATCACCCTTGAGATGTTTCTAAAGTTTAACCGGAGTCCACCTGGGGTAAATTCAGTTCATTGGACATGATTTGGAAAGGCACACACCTGTCTACATATAAGGTCCCACAGTTGACAGTGCATGACAGAACACAAACCAAGCAAGAAGCCAAAGGAATTGTCTGTAGACCTCTGAGACAGTATTGTCTTAAGGCACAACTCTGGGGAAGGGTACAGAAACATTTCTGCTGCTTTGAAAGTCCCAATGAACACAGTGGCCTCCAACATCCATAAATGGAAGACGTTCAGATCCACCAGAACTCTTCCTAGTGCTGGCCACCCATCTAAAATGAGCCATCGGGGTGAAGGGCCTTAGGGAGGTGACAAAGAAACCTGATGGTCACTCTGTAAGAGCTCCAGCATTCCTCTGTGGAGAGAAGAGAACCTTCCAGAAGGACAACCATCTCTGCAGCGATCCACCAATCAGGCCTGTCTGGTAGAGTGGCCAGATAGAACCCACTCCTTAGTAAAAAGGCACATGGCAGCCCACCTGGAGTTTGCTAAAAGGCACCTGAAGGACTCTCAGACCATGAGAAACAAAATTCTCTGATCTGATGCGGCAAAGAGTGAACTCTTTGGCGTGAATGCCAGGTGTCATTTTTGGAGGAAACCAGGCACCATCCCTACAGTGAAACGTGGTGGCAGCATCATGCTGTGGGGATGTTTTTCAGGAGTAGAAACTGAGAGTCTATCAGGATTGAGGGAAAGATGAATTCAGTAATGTACAGAGACATCCTCTATGAAAACCTGCTCCAGAGAGCTCTTGACCTCAGACTGGGGCAATGATTCATCTTTCAACAAGACAATGACTTTAAGCACACAGCCAAGATATCAAAGGAGTGGCTTCAGGACAACTCTATGAATGTCCTTGAGTGGCTCAGCCAGAGCCCAGACCTGAATCCAATTAAACATCTCTGGAGAGATCTGAAAATGGTGGTGTACCAACACTCCCTATCCAACCTGATGGAGCTTGGGAGGTGTTGCGAAGAGGAATGGGCAAAACTACCCAAAGTTAGGTCCACAAGTTTGTGGCATCATAGTGAAAAAGATTTGAGGCTGTAATTGCTGCCAAATGAGCATCAAGTATTAAATAAAGGGTGTGAATACCTATTATGTACATGTGATTATTTATTTATTATAAATTTGCAAAAATTAATTTTTTTTTATGTTATTATGGGGTATTGTGAGCAGAATTTAGAGGGGAAAAAACAAATTTACTTCCATTTTGGAATAAGGCCTGTAACATAACGTGGAAAAAGTGAAGTGCTGTGAATACTTTACAGCTGCACTATATAGTAGAACACCCTGTACACACCAGCGATTCCCTGGACCCCAGAAAGTTAAATAGCAGCACCTTTGTGTCCAAAGAATGCATCGCTTTTGAATTTGTAGAGTTTTGTTCTGGTAATGCCCAAGAACTCCTTACATCCCAAAATGCCCACTGGACTTGGAGATTGGTCACATCATTGTGATGCTCATGATGCACACACCTGCTGGCACACAAATACAGGTTAAAAATAGAGTCTGCAGCTGCATCAACCCCACCATGGGCCTGCCTTGGGTCTTGGATGACAATGACAACTCAGGCACACAACTGGCCCACCTCCAACTCTCAAAAGTAACCATCGAACTGCTGCAGCAAGCTGATACGTGGGTGTCCTGTCCAGTCGCTGGGGTCCTCAATGAGGCACCTGTACGCTGGATTATGCAGGAAAATGCACCACATGGCAAAAAATGTTTTAGCGGGTGTTCCATCACAACGTGTGTCTTCATTTGAGTCTCCTCAAATCAAGCTGGCATACACGCTAATACAAGAAGGCACATTAAGCTAGGGCTGTAGAGAAATAATGACATCTTTCACTCAGGGAGTTGTTTCTATGTGCAGTGAACTACCACAGGACAGAAACTGTCTGGGTGGCTGTCAGAAACTCGTACCACTTTGTGAAGACACCAAAGTTTTGTTTTGCAGAAGGGGTATTTAAAAAAAAACAAAAACTTCCAGTACTTCATCCACAAGGTTGTCCTCGAGAACATCTATGATTTCCATTGACCAACTTATACGACAGTCTCTGTTGCCTGCTGAAACAGTCTCCTCCTGGGTATTGATGACTCATCAGTAAAATGCTACATGAAAATCCAAGGACAATCAACATCAATAATTACAACACAGTTTTTTTTTTTTAGGTCCTCTCCATCATTGTCAAAATAAAGAGACACAAACATAACTTTCACTGTTTCCTTATGTTGAGCTGTGGGTTTTTGGCAACATTCCAGGATGATGGAACAGATACTGGTGTGAACAGCTTTTTACGTAATACTTTTCCCCTTGAAAAGAAATTAGCAGGAGATCTGACAATACACATAGCTCTTAGGTCTCCAGTGGCCCAGAATGTTCTAGAGTCTTAGATTCCATGGACAAAAGTGGACTCGTCAAAGTACTCTGATCCCTTGAGGAAAAATGACAGATGGTCATCCAGACTGTCAAGAGTAGTCTGGAACAAAAAGAGAAGGATAGAGCCTGAGTGAAAGTGCTTTGACTGAAACTGCCATTGAATGCATGCAAGATTTTTTTTGGGGGGGGGGGGGGGGAATCTTTAAGCAATGGCAACAGAACACAACTTATCTCTGGGTCACTTCATGAAAAGGGGTCACCAATACCCAAGCTAACATTATTGGTCAGTAAAAACAGAGCAGCCCTATGTGCAGGGAAAATATATGAAATGATTATATATATTGATTACGTAACTGATATAGATGATCATAAATTAATTTTTTTTTTTTTTTTTTTTGAGTTTTTAATCTGAAAAGGGGGACACCAAACCCCACCATATTTGTGACACACAGCACCTAAGTATTATTTTGGTAAAAAGAAAATCACTTCAACTAATTCATCTTGATTTACTTCTGATTTGATGGGCGCATGGTAAAATTAATCCCCCCCATAGACCAGTGTCTTAATCACTCAGCACGGCTGCAGAGAGCATGCTAAAAATGTGGTGAATGTAACCCATAGCGTCCTGGTCTGTTACATTTAAAACCCATGTTCTGAAACTGCTAATTTATTCAACAAATAAAACTCCAGTTGTGTTGTGTGAAAGCACTACTCTTGAGAGCCTTAAACCCATGGAGAGATCAAATTTAGTTGAATAATAAAGTAACAGTCATCAATTGAAAACTGATTTCAGATGCATCCTGTTTCCATTGATCACCTTTGAGATGTTTCTACAGTTTAACTGGAGTGCACCTGGGGTAAATTCAGTTCATTGGACATGATTTGGAAAGGCACACACCTGTCTACATATAAGATCCCACAGTTGACAGTGCATGACAGAACACAAACCAAGCAAGAAGCAAAAGGAAGTCTTTTTGTTTGTTTTGCATCCTGGTTCGAACAACTACACTCGAGTCCTGATACAGCCACCAAAAATAGCACTCTGGGGCTTTCCCACGAGCCCATCCAAAAAAAAGCATAACATGACATGACTTATCTCAATAATGGATTTTATGTATTCCCCCATGGTTTGTATATTCATACTGTATCTTACAACCCAAATTCCAATGAAGTTGGGATGTTGTGTAGAATGTAAATAAAAACAGAATCCAATGATTTGCAAATCCTGTTCAACCTAGTTTCAATTGAATACACCACAAAGACAAGACATTTAATGTTCAAACTGATAGACTTTGTTGTTTTTGTGCAAATATTTGCTTATTTTGAAATGGATGCCTGCAACACATTTCAAAAAAGTTGGGACGGGGCAACAAAAGACTGGGAAAGTTGAAGAATGCTCAAAGAACACCTAATTGGAAACAGGTGAGTGTCATGATTGGGTATAAAAGGAGCATCCCCAAAAGTCTCAGCCATTCACAAGCAAAGATGGGGCGAGGATCACCACTTTGTGAACAACTGTTGGACAAAATAGTCCAACAGTTTAAGAACAATGTTTCTCAACATTCAATTGCAAGGAATTTAGGGATTCCATCATCTACAGTCCATAATATAATCATAAGATTCAGAGAATCTGGAGAACTTTCTACACATAAGTGGCAAGGCCGAAAACCAACATTGAATGCCCGTGACCTGCGATCCCTCAGGCGGCACTGTATTAAAAACCGACATCATTGTGTAAAGGATCTTACCGCGTGGGCTCAGGAACACTTGCAAAGCGAAAGCCATACATCAACAACATCCAGAAACGCAGCTGCCTTCTTTGGGCCCAGGCTCATTTGAAATGGACAGATGCAAAGTGGAAAAGTGAGCTGTGGTCTGATGAGTCCACATTTCAAATTGTTTTTGGAAATCATGGACGTTGTGTCCTCCAGACAAAAGAGGAAAAAGACCATCCAGATTGTTACCAGCGCAAAGTTCAAAAGCCAGCATCTGTGATGGTATGGGGGTGTGTTAGTGCCCATGGCATGGGCAACTTACACATCTGTGATGACACCATCAATGCCGAAAGGTACATCCAGGTTTTGGAGCAACATGCTGCCATCCAAGTAATGTCTTTTTCAGGGACGTCCCTGCTTATTTCAGCAAGACAGTGCCAAGCCACATTCTGCACATGTTACAACAGTGTGGCTTCATAGTAAAAGAGTGCGGGTACTAGACTGGCCTGCCTGTAGTCCAGACCTGTCACCCATTGAAAATGTGTGGCACATTATGAAGCACAAAATACGACAGAGACCCCGGACTGTTGAACAACTGAAGTCGTACATCAAGCAAGAATGGGAAAGAATTGCACCTACAAACCTTCAGCAATTAGTGTAAAGCACTTTGGTCACTTTGAGTGTTGTAAAGGGCTCTAGAAATAAACTTGATTGATTGATTGATTGATTGATTGATAGTGTCCTCAGTTCCCAAATGCTTATTGAGTGTAGCTAGAAGTAAAGGTGATGTAGCACAGTGGTAAACATACCACTGTCCCAGCTTTTTTTTTTTTTAAACGTGTTGCAGGCATCCATTTCAAAATGAGCAAATATTTGCACAAAAACAATAAATTTTATCAGTTTGAACATTAAATATCTTGTCTTTGAATATAGGTTGAAGAGGATTTGCAAATCATTGTATTATGTTTTTATTTACATTTTAGACAACATCCCAACTTCATTGGAATTGGGGCTGTACAATCTATATCACCTTGCTAGGAAATTTAAAAATTGACCCTCATATGTCACATACTGGTGACCCCTTTTCATGAAGTGACCACTCTACAAGCATGCAGAAGCAAAAAGACAAAGGTTGGACTTCGTGTTATTCTGCAAATGTGTCAATTTCGTTGTTGTAATGACAATGATAATAAAGCTATCCAATCCAATTTGACAGTGGCTGAAGTCAAAGAGAAGCACCGAGTTCTAACCTTGTAGGAGACTTTTATGTGTGCTAACACCATTAAGATGTTCTTCCGGCTTTTGAGAGGGAGAGCCTGTTAAAAAAGAAAGAAAGAAAGGGTATATAAGTCCATCAAACTGGCTTGTGTCCCGAAAAGCTTCTGTCCCGAAAAGGAGCCTTATGGGTGATCCAGCCTCACAAACCTTTTAAAACTATAAAATACAGGGAGTATTATGATAATTATATGATGGGGCAGGTGAAAGCATAGTGAACCCCTATTATATTTTTATATGGTGAAAGTAAATTTAGGACCTCAATGTTTCTTTTCAGTTAAATAAAAATCCCAACTGATAAACAACATGATGTACGAGTCATGTTTCATAATTTCTGAAAGTTTCAACAGTTTACTGTTAAAAATTTGGCGATACTTTGAACACAGTACCGTTTACCCACTTTTGCATATTACCAGTGGCCTTTTTTGTTTTGTGCATATTTTGGTTGAGTCCTATGAGAACAATATTCAGCTGGCAGTCAACAGATGGCAGCAGTTATTTGTTAAAGTGATGTCTTTTTCCAAGTTTTCAACAGCACTTGCTCCAACGGCAAGTAATCATTTATGTGATAATTTAACTTATTTTGCTACTTAAGTAAAGGTTTCAGGTTTATTCAATCAAATCATTAGGAAAAAGTAATTAATTTAGAAATTATTTACCTAAATGCCAGTTCTAAGATACCTGTTCAAATGTCTGTCCATTATGTCAACAACCATTTTTGAATCATTTTTATGACTTTTATATGAAAAAAGAAAAAATTAACCCTGAAGTTTAATAAATACTTCCGTCTATTAATGTGCTTATACAATTGAAAAATGTGAAAACTACAGTTATTTTAGTGCAATCCTAAATGCGCAAATTGCCGTCCATTACGTCACTGATATTCAAGCATCTGTTTTGTCAAAAGTATCGTACACATCACATATTTTATGAGAAATTTGGATCATACTTATGAATCTTTATTAGTTAGAAAAGCAGAGTTGGTAACAGTATGCCTTTTTTTGTTTAATATGCCCACAAAAATGGCTTGGAGGGCAAAATTAATTAAGTGTATTTTTAAAGATACATGCATTCTCTCCATTTCTCTCAATCCAGTTCATCAAAAAATAGCTTTTTTTGTAAAACCAAGTTAGAGTTTTAAAAGAGACGAATCTTTGTTAACATTAATAATTTGATTTTTACTTTTAAAGTACTAAAAATGTTTTTAAAATGTGATTTTTATTTATTTATTTATTTTACAAAAACTGTACTTGCTTTATATAACCAAATATGTTTGAAATTGGTACTTCATGTATATAGTTGGTATTTCCTGGTCACCATGACTGACTCAGAAGTTGCCATTCCACTTGCACTATTGGCAAATAAAGAGAAGCTTTTTAATATTTATTTTGATTTATAAAATGTATACATACATTTCTGGAATCTACAGGCCAACAGCTTTCTTTTGATATATTACACTGGGGTCTACTGTAATTTTCATTTTTACATCCTCAGGGACCAAATTTTGGGGTGTTCACCATGCAGGCCTGTATTGAATCAGTTTTTTAAATGAGTATCATGATACCATGAAAACTCCACTACATGGATGAAATAATGACCTCTTGCAGAAGAATCACAAATGATTTATAAAGTATACAAAGAGGAAGCAGATAACATCAGGGAGCTATTGTACCATTCAACCTCTAACAAAGAGGATGTAAAGTCTAAATTTCTTTGTATTGCATCAGCTACAGTCCTGATGCCAATATCGGCTCAGTTTCCGGTATCCAAACATCCCCAATGGCAGCATCTCAACAAAATATAATTGGCTGTACTGTATGACAAACTAACTACATCCTTACGCATAGTTGTACTTTCAGTTTTCACATTCTGACTGAACAAACAATGTAGGTGCTTGTGGATGTACAGACCTTGCACTAAATATAACCTTTAAATATGAAATTTTTAATATTAATACTGACCCACCCAACAGGTGATAGTGTGTACCATGCGACAGCATAGCATGCGATGTCTTCCTTATCATGTCCACTTTGAAATAATGCTCAAAATGGGGATTTCAAAATATTTGCTATGTTTTGAAGCAGTGTCTAGAGTTAGCCATAGATAATCTGGGAAACAGAAGAAAAGTTCTGGCAATATCCCCAGCCAGATGTTCTATCTACTGTTTAATTCAAGCTTTACTTTCTTGTTCTGTTGTATATTTATTAATCAAGTTTCTTCCCACGGTTGCTAACACAGCTGAAGAATATTACATCAGCAAAACAAAATAACTTTTGGGACTGATGTGGCACATCAAAGTCCACCACAAACTAATTGGTGCATCCTTTTTATGTATTTATTTATTTAAACTATAACTTAACTGTTTTTCAAATTATGAGTTATGAGATGAGAACTTTTTTTTTGTCAATGCGATCCAGCCGGCATGGATTAACTCACTCGCACTCGTCTACATTTTCCCTGCCCAAGCACGACATTTTCACCAGCATGACGGAACAACCTACTGTATTGCCAGCAGAATGCACATACCCCAGCCATTGGTGGATGTATCCCGATTGCAGATCTCGTTGGCCAGCCTCTCAAAGTACTCAGGCAGATCGGCGTACTCGTCTCCATAGGAGATGACCTTGATACCCTTGTCCAGCATGTTGTCACGCAACTTCTTGAACTCGCCCACGTCCTCGCGCCGCACAAGCATGAAGTGCTCCAGGTCTGACTTGTGTTTGACTGCTTCCAAGAACAAAGCTTGGAAAGTTGTGTCGTCAACCGTGCGCCCACAGCCGAGGAACACAAATGATTTGGTTTCATACAGGTTCTGGATCTCACGCTGGTCAAACAAAAAGTCATGAAACAATAAAATTAAAAACAACCTTAAAAGTACTATGATTACCAGCGCTGGGAACATGAACATGGTGTTAATACTTGTTCCTTATAATTTGTGTTGAACAGTAAGTCACAAACAATGGTGAACAATTAAAAACACTCTGCTCACCATGACCTCAGTGTTCCTCAGTACGTTCTGATAGCCAGCAGGGTGCAGTACAATACCACTGGGGTTGGTGTACACACCGTGGATATGTAAAACACTGAGCCTCCGCTTCTCCTGAGCCCACTCCAACACCTGGACACACATACACACGCTTAACACTCCGGTGCACTCTGTCCTGCTGTAACTGGGCAGCGAGGACAATCACTGAGAGCATATTCACCCTGATGGAGACAACGCATAAATACCAGGACTGAGAGGCAAAGCTATGGCAAATCTGAGTTTTATGAAACAAATAATAAAATGATCTATAAAAGGACTGGAGCCAGAATGCTATGGTGGTTATCAGTGTAAAGCCAGTCAAAGAGGACAAAAGTGAAGCAAATATGATATTTACACTTTACCTAAAAAATACCTGTTTCCTGTCCAGACCAGACCTTTAAACAGTGGTGGAGGAAGTCCTGAGTCTCAGTACTGAAGTAAAAGTACAAATAACTAAAGAAATATTTACTCTTGTAAAAGTAGAAGTACGACAATGACAACACTACTTAAGGAAAAGTAAATATTACCTGCTTTTAAATGTACTTTTAAGCATAAAAAGTAAAAGTACTTGCATATTGATTAATGTCCACATTTTAATAAAAGCTGTATGGATTGTTGGCATTTTAATTAAGCTCGTTTTAGGATAATGTAATTATGCTTACCATCTGTGTTACATTATCACTTACAATTCTGGATATTTTAAAGGTGATCTGGAGAATTAAATATCATTAAGCAAAATCAAACAATCTTTAAAAAAAAAAGTTAATTTCTTTAAAAACATTGTTAAAGATTTTATACTTCAGTGGAAAAAAAAACAAAAACAAAAACTTGTGTGACAGACACATAAGCAGTCCCAAACACTGAATTCAGGTCACTTAAAGCAGTACTACAGTGTGCAGGATTGCTCCCGCTTTAGAAGTTGTGTATTATGATGTATAACAAACACAAACTTACTAAACTATGGAAACAGCATAAGTTTGGCAAAATGTTTTGTACTAGAATAGTAAAAGAGAAGAAATGTAGTAAGAAGTACAAATACCTGCTGCAAAAAGTAACTGAGTAAAAGTCGAAAGTATGCACTATCGATTCTACTTAAGTACAGATACATAAAAACTTAGGTACTGTAACAAAGCATTTGTATTTCATTACATTTCACCACTGCCTTTAAACAAAAGCAAATATTATCCAATCTATAAAATTTCACAACAACTGAGTAGCTGCTCGAACTTTACCTTTCCTCCACCAATCACAAACAATAGCCTCTTACAGCTCATGGTATTATTAATTTCCTCAAAAATGAGGACAGGGGAACTTTGCTGAAATAACATCTGACAATGAAGCAGTTCACCATAATGTTGGAGTGAGAGCACGAGACATTGTTTGGCCTGATGTACCTCGAGCAAGGATGTAAAGTGAGCTTTGCTCATGTTTGACAAGTTATCTGGCAACATTTTGCAGATAAAATTCCAATTATTAACAGGGCCAAATCAACAACTTCAAAATCGTTTATTAACATTTAAGAATAAAATGATTTATGAGATGAAAGCAGTAGATTTGTAACACAATATGAGAAAGTAGAAGATGGTAGAGTGCGAAACTTCAGAAGACTTCTGTCTTTCCAAAATCTTGTACAACCCCACTTCCAATGTTCCAGCTCTCCACAATTTCTCTTATACTCACTGGGCTGGTAAGCATTGAAAGCCGAGATAGGCATGTCCCAACTTGTCCCCTGGCACTCCGAAACGGAGGTGTTCCTTTGTCTTGCTCGATCAGCGAATCGGTCGTGACGTGCAAAGCCTCCATGCGGCTTTCCATGACAAAATCTCTTGTTAAAAGTGAAATCTGCCGGAAAATGTCCGTGTGCCATTGTGGGGCGTCCTTAAAGCTGTAGTAACAGGCCTTATTCTCTGTGAAGCCCGTAAAATTTTCACAGAAAGCCACATAAATTTTTCGAATGGTTTCCAGCTGCTTGTCTCTAACAGTTTCTGAAAAAATTCTGATGGAAAAAAAGCCCAAATCATTCCGCCATTTCCTGACAATGGAAATCCGACGAGGGGGCCGGACCACTCCTCCCACAAGGCGTGCTCACAGGCGAATGACGCAACCGACAGGCGTGGAAAAACTCATGCATGCGCACGAAGGTTCAAGCTTGGCTGACGTAAAAACATATGAATACATCCAAATGGTTTTTGAAAAAAATAATAAGGTCAGATACTTTTCTAATAGACCTTGTACACATCTGATGGCACCATCATTGCTGAAAGGTACATCCAGGTTTTGGAGCAACACATGCTGGCATCCAAGCAACGTCTTTTTCAGGGACATACCTGCTTATTTCAGCAAGACAATGCCAAGCCACATTCTGCACGTGTTACAACAGCGTGGCTTCATAGAAAAAGAGTGCGGGTACTAGACTGGCCTACATGCACTCCAGACCTGTCACCCATTGAAAATGTGTGGTGCATTATGAAGTGCAAAATGCAACAACAGAGACCCCGGACTGTTGAACAACTGAAGTCGTACATCAAGCAAGAATGGGAAAGAATTCCACCTACAAAGCTTCAACAATTAGTGTCCTCATTTCCCAAATGCTTATTGAGTGTTGTTAGAAGGAAAGGTGATGTAACACAGTGGTAAACATACCACTGTCCCAGCTTTTTAGAAACGTGTTGCAGGCATCCATTTCAAAATGAGCAAATATTTGCACAAAAACAATACATTTTATCAGTTTGAACATTAAATATCTTGTCTTTGTGGTGTATTCAGTTGAATATAGGTTGAAGAGGATTTGCAAATTATTGTATTCTATTTTTATTTACATTTTACACAACATCCCAACTTCACAGGAATTGGGGTTGTAGTTTGTACTAACATCTCAAAAGCACCTTAATCGATCTGTATCAATCAATGTCAAAGAAGCAAAGTTCTGTTTACTTTTTTCTCATCAGTGAGGTCCAAAGACTCCAGCTTGGTTCCCTGATGAGTTGCATAGATCTCCAGAAGGTTGTCAAAGTTGGTAGTGAGGACCAGGGCACCGCTCTCCATTAACTGCAGCACTGAGCGTAGTAGATGTTTGCCTGCATGCTCCATCTTACACTCCAAATCATCAAATACCTCATAAAGGCAGTCCTTGAAGAATGTAGAGCGCACATTGCCTGTTCTCTATACACAAAGGAAACAGGAAATACTGGGTTAAGAAAAAGTTATTTTGAGCATTCCATTTTGCACAATATAAGCTATCTCACAAGCGCAGTGTGCATGTAAAAAAGGGCAGAAAAAGGGTGCTAGGATTGATGCAAGTTCATTTGAGGTAAGAAGATCTGGCCCCAAAGTGCAAGTGCTCAATGTTTTTACAATGGAGAGATTAGAAGGCAAAAAGAAAAGCAGTTCACCATGTTTTGTTTAGAGGGGTTTTTTTTTTTGGTGAAACTGTGGAATGTCATGTGAAACGGAGGTGCCAGAAATCACACTCATCTTCCAAAAAGATTGGGTCACAAGGTGAGTTGTTCAATCAGCTTTTTTTTTTTTTTGGGACTCCTTGGGTCCTTCTCCATATATCTGTAAAGCCCACATCCATTTACGCTAAGACAGTTTTTCGGCCATTTCTAATACTTGACAAATCTGTCTGTTTTTTGGGGGGGAGGGGAGGTATGATCAGTGCGGCCTTCTTCAAAAACAGATACCTTAAGTGAACCAATGGGGGTGCTACAACCACCACAATAGACTAATGGCAAGAACTACTGAACCCTACATCTTAACAATTGCAGTTCTTTTTTCTGGTGTTCCTTGTGCTCAGGCGCATCTTGCCCTGTTGGTCCAACCTACATCCACTTTGTAGCTTGGCAGCCTTTTTGAAATATTCATACTCTTCTCTAATATATTTTTTCCCTCAGAGACATACCACAAAATGTGGCATGTACGTTTGAACCGAGCCACATGAAAGTTATTGCATGGATTTTCCAGCTTTTTTACTGTTTGGCAACAATTGGTCAGTAAATTTGAGTGGATATGCCTTATATCACTTTATCATTAAATCTGTTATAGCTCATGAATGAGTTACTATTTTGAAATCAAAATTAGTGGGCAAGATCATTATGAAGTTCTAGAAGAAATAACGCCTGAAATGACCCAGTAGGGGCCTATATCCTCTCTGTAAACACCAAAGTAGATTTTTGGCAATAACTTCACAACCCTTGGGCCAAAAATCTAAATTCTTTGTTGCCTGGATTCCCTGGATGGTTCTGCATCTTAAGACACTGACCAATCAAATTCGTCCCTTAACACATTTTTGGCCATTTTTAATTTTTTGCACATCTTTGTTTTCACTTCTCCTATAATTTGTGCTCAAGCATCACAAAACGTTGCAGATAAAATGTTTGAACCGAGCCACATGAAAGTTCTATGATGGATTTTTCATATTTTGACTTGTGTTGATACAGCTGGTTGCCAAATCTGAGTTCTTTAATTCACGAAATCTGCTATTGTTCATGAATAAATTACTATTTTGATACCAAAAATGTTGAATATGTTTACTATGGACACTTGCAAAAAGTGATATCTTAACTGACCTGATGGGGGTGTTACAACCACCACAATCTACTTTTGGAAATAATGTCTGAAACCGGAGTCCTAAAATAAAAATGTGAATGGATCTGGATTCCATGGAAGAGTCTGCATCTAACCATATAGACCCTGCCCACTTCAGCCTTGAAAATCTTTGGCCATTTAGAATTTTCAGAAAACTGTTTTTTTTTTGTTGTTGTTGTTGGTGGAGTTTTTTTTTTTTTTTTTTGCTATTCAACAATATATCCTCAATCCACAAAACGTGGAATGTATGATGTTTCAACCAATCCAAACAAAGTTATTTAAGGTTTTTCCTCATGGAAGTGCTGTTCCACCACAGTAGACTTTGACAACACCGACTGTATGGAGCCATTTATGACAAAGTCTCGTAGTGCAGACAAGCAGTCAAATCTTAATACAAAGAAGCAGGGGACAGGGAAGCTTTGGACACCATCAATCGCCACTTGTGGCTATATTTTTAAGTATGTTGTTTTTTGAAACAAAAACAGGGACTGGATGTGGAAAGCAAGAAGCACGACCTTTTTGTTTGTTTTGAGATTTTGAGGTGAAGCAACCACACGCCACTCCAGTTAGTGACCAAAATCTAGCAGCTTACAGCGAGAGTTTGTTGACTGAAGATGGAAAACATGAAAAATGACTCAAAGTAATGGATGAGAAAGACAGTATTTAAGAAACACACTTCCCCAAATAAAAGTGAATGCATAAATTCCTTATGTAATTGTCACAGTTTGCACTGTTTTCAAATTTTGTTTCAGTCTGTAACTCTGGCAGGACACTGATTGATAACAGCACACAAAAATGGGCACAGTAAACGGACATGTTGGTAGGTAAGCCAAATCAGCATCAACACACACTGCGCCGTGACCGTGTCAAATCTTAGGGTCAAAGTTCACCGATACTCACTTTACGAAACCGAGCATAGAAGCTGCATTACTGGAGTGTGTGATCTATTTATATATTACCATTAAAGTTTAATTAGGAGCTTTAAGCAGTATTAAACCAGCATCCCAGGTCCACATTATTCCATGAGAGATGTGTGGGCTGCAAAAGTGGAAAAAGAACATGAGTCCAGATCATGAGTTGAATGAAGGCGCTGCACATCACATTTGTGTTCCAACTTTTCAAAAGGATTTATAAGATCCCAAAGGATGTGCTGAGTGGACTCAATTAGTAAGTTATAATTATTTTTACTTTTATCTGTTAAATAATCCCAGCTAACTACTTGATAATGTATATTTACGGTAATACCGCACAGATCTGATGATTCATAACTTATCATAGCCAAGAGATTAGTGCACTTGGTTTCAGTGCGGAAGGTTCCCCGTTCAAACCCCACCCTACCACAGGTTTCAGTGCGGAAGGTTCACGGTTCAAACCCCACCCTGCCACATTTCTCCATGTAAAGTTGCGTCAGGAAGGACATCCAACATAAAACATGCGCCAATTCAACATGCAGATCCACTTCAGATTTGCTCTGGTGACCCTGATTGCAAACAAGGGAGCAGCTGAAGGGACTTTTATGTAATACCAGTACACAAAATATAGGCTATATAAAAACCTATAAATAGACAGGTCTCAGTCTGTATACCCTGTGTTTTTCATGGTCATACAAGTTTTGCTCTATCTACTGCAGGGGGGAAATTTGCTTGTTGCCGATGTCTCGTTTTCCTAAACATCGGACAGTCGTAATGGATTGGGAATTGTCAAATGACAAACGTCAATAAAGACTTATAGTCTTTTCTTAATGAGCTCCCACTCGTCATCTTAATTTGATACTACGGGGGCATTTTGTAGCACGAGTGTCTAAGACAGGGCCACAAGTTCTTTCTTCTGCTTCTCACCTATTTTGCGCTAAAAATCCAGCCACAATGAGTCTGCAAGACCAGGTCCATAGTGGGTGAAAAGTAACACTGTCAGCTCTGAATGCTATGTGGAGATTTTGCTGCGTGCGCACCTGTCCAGTGTTGGTGCAAGTGTGTGGAAAAGGAAGGTGCCTATCAATCAATCAATTTCAATCAATTTTATTTATATAGCGCCAAATCACAACAAACAGTTGCCCCAAGGCGCTTTATATTGTAAGGCAAGGCCATACAATAATTACGTAAAAACCCCAACAGTCAAAACGACCCCCTGTGAGCAAGCACTTGGCGACAGTGGGAAGGAAAAACTCCCTTTTAACAGGAAGAAACCTCCAGCAGAACCAGGCCCAGGGAGGGGCAGTCTTCTGCTGGGACTGGTTGGGGCTGAGGGAGAGAACCAGGAAAAAGACATGCTGTGGAGGGGAGCAGAGATCAATCACTAATGATTAAATGCAGAGTGGTGCATACAGAGCAAAAGGATAAAGAAACACTCAGTGCATCATGGGAACCCCCCCAGCAGTCTAAGTCTATAGCAGCATAACTAAGGGATGGTTCAGGGTCACCTGATCCAGCCCCTAACTATAAGCTTTAGCAAAAAGGAAAGTTTTAAGCCTAATCTTAAAAGTAGAGAGTGTGTCTGTCTCCCTGATCTGAATTGGGAGCTGGTTCCACAGGAGAGGAGCCTGAAAGCTGAAGGCTCTGCCTCCTATTCTACTCTTACAAACCCTAGGAACTACAAGTAAGCCTGCAGTCTGAGAGCAAAGCGCTCTATTGGGGTGATATGGTACTATGAGGTCCCTAAGATAAGATGGGACCTGATTATTCAAAACCTTTTAAGTAAGAAGAAGAATTTTAAATTCTATTCTAGAATTAACAGGAAGCCAATGAAGAGAGCCCAATATGGGTGAGATATGCTCTCTCCTTCTAGTCCCCGTTAGTACTCTAGCTGCAGCATTTTGAATTAACTGAAGGCTTTTCAGAGAACTTTTAGGACAACCTGATAATAATGAATTACAATAGTCCAGCCTAGAGGAAATAAATGCATGAACTAGTTTTTCAGCATCACTCTGAGACAAGACCTTTCTAATTTTAGAGATATTGCGTAAATGCAAAAAAGCAGTCCTACATATTTGTTTAATATGCGCATTGAATGACATATCCTGATCAAAAATGACTCCAAGATTTCTCACAGTATTACTAGAGGTCAGGGTAATGCCATCCAGAGTAAGGATCTGGTTAGACAACATGTTTCTAAGATTTGTGGGGCCAAATACAATAACTTCAGTTTTATCTGAGTTTAAAAGCAGGAAATTAGAGGTCATCCATGTCTTTATGTCTGTAAGACAATCCTGCAGTTTAGTTAATTGGTGTGTGTCCTCTGGCTTCATGGATAGATAAAGCTGGGTATCATCTGCGTAACAATGAAAATTTAAGCAATGCCGTCTAATAATACTGCCTAAGGGAAGCATGTATAAAGTGAATAAAATTGGTCCTAGCACAGAACCTTGTGGAACTCCATAATTAACCTTAGTCTGTGAAGAAGATTCCCCATTTACATGAACAAATTGTAATCTATTAGATAAATATGATTCAAACCACCGCAGCGCAGTGCCTTTAATACCTATGGCATGCTCTAATCTGTGTAATAAAATTTTATGGTCAACAGTATCAAAAGCAGCACTGAGGTCTAACAGAACAAGCACAGAGATGAGTCCACTGTCTGAGGCCATAAGAAGATCATTTGTAACCTTCACTAATGCTGTTTCTGTACTATGATGAATTCTAAAACCTGACTGAAACTCTTCAAATAGACCATTCCTCTGCAGATGATCAGTTAGCTGTTTTACAACTACCCTTTCAAGAATTTCTGAGAGAAAAGGAAGGTTGGAGATTGGCCTATAATTAGCTAAGATAGCTGGGTTAAGTGATGGCTTTTTAAGTAATGGTTTAATTACTGCCACCTTAAAAGCCTGTGGTACATAGCCAACTAATAAAGATAGATTGATCATATTTAAGATCGAAGCATTAAATAATGGTAGGGCTTCCTTGAACAGCCTGGTAGGAATGGGGTCTAATAGACATGTTGATGGTTTGGATGAAGTAACTAATGAAAATAACTCAGACAGAACAATCGGAGAGAAAGAGTCTAACCAAATACCGGCATCACTGAAAGCAGCCAAAGATAACGATACGTCTTTGGGATGGTTATGAGTAATTTTTTCTCTAATAGTTAAAATTTTATTAGCAAAGAAAGTCATGAAGTCATTACTAGTTAAAGTTAAAGGAATACTCGGCTCAATAGAGCTCTGACTCTTTGTCAGCCTGGCTACAGTGCTGAAAAGAAACCTGGGGTTGTTCTTATTTTCTTCAATTAGTGATGAGTAGTAAGATGTCCTAGCTTTACGGAGGGCTTTTTTATAGAGCAACAGACTCTTTTTCCAGGCTAAGTGAAGATCTTCTAAATTAGTGAGACGCCATTTCCTCTCCAACTTACGGGTTATCTGCTTTAAGCTGCGAGTTTGTGAGTTATACCACAGAGTCAGGCACTTCTGATTTAAAGCTCTCTTTTTCAGAGGAGCTACAGCATCCAAAGTTGTCTTCAATGAGGATGTAAAACTATTGACGAGATACTCTATCTCACTTACAGAGTTTAGGTAGCTACTCTGCACTGTGTTGGTATATGGCATTAGAGAACATAAAGAAGGAATCATATCCTTAAACCTAGTTACAGTGCTTTCTGAAAGACTTCTAGTGTAATGAAACTTATTCCCCACTGCTGGATAGTCCATCAGAGTAAATGTTATTAAGAAATGATCAGACAGAAGGGAGTTTTCAGGGAATACTGTTAAGTCTTCAATTTCCATACCATAAGTCAGAACAAGATCTAAGATATGATTAAAGTGGTGGGTGGACTCATTTACATTTTGAGCAAAGCCAATTGAGTATAATGCAGTGTTGAGGCTGTCATTCTCAGCATCTGTGTGGATGTTAAAATCGCCCACTATAATTATCTTATCTGAGCTAAGCACTAAGTCAGACAAAAGGTCTGAAAATTCACAGAGAAACTCACAGTAACGACCAGGTGGACGATAGATAAATAAAACTGGTTTCTGGGACTTCCAATTTGGATGGACAAGACTAAGAGTCAAGCTTTCAAATGAATTAAAGCTCTGTCTGGGTTTTTGATTAATTAATAAGCTGGAATGGAAGATTGCTGCTAATCCTCCGCCTCGGCCCGTGCTACGAGCATTCTGGCAGTTAGTGTGACTCAGGGGTGTTGACTCATTTAAACTAACATATTCATCCTGCTGTAACCAGGTTTCTGTAAGGCAGAATAAATCAATATGTTAATCAATTATTATATCATTTACTAACAGGGACTTAGAAGAGAGAGACCTAATGTTTAATAGACCACATTTAACTGTTTTAGTCTGTGGTGCAGTTGAAGGTGCTACATTATTTTTTCTTTTTGAATTTTTATGCTTAAATAGATTTTTGCTGGTTATTGGTGGTCTGGGAGCAGGCACCGTCTCTACGGGGATGGGGTATTGGGGGGATGGCAGGGGGAGAGAAGCTGCAGAGAGGTGTGTAAGACTACAACTCTGCTTCCTGGTCCCAACCCTGGATAGTCACGGTTTGGAGGATTTAAGAAAATTGGCCAGATTTCTAGAAATGAGAGCTGCTCCATCCAAAGTGGGATGGATGCCGTCTCTCCTAACAAGACCAGGTTTTCCCCAGAAGCTTTGCCAATTATTTATGAAGCCCACCTCATTTTTTGGACACCACTCAGACAGCCAGCAATTCAAGGAGAACATGCGGCTAAACATGTCACTCCCAGTACGATTGGGGAGGGGCCCAGAGAAAACTACAGAGTCCGACATTGTTTTTGCAAAGTTACACACGATTCAATGTTAATTTTAGTGACCTCCGATTGGCGTAACCGGGTGTCATTACTGCCGACGTGAATTACAATCTTACCAAATTTATGCTTAGCCTTAGCCAGCAGTTTCAAATTTCCTTCAATGTCGCCTGCTCTGGCCCCCGGAAGACAATTGACTATGGCTGCTGGTGTCGCTAACTTCACATTTCTCAAAACAGAGTCGCCAATAACCAGAGTTTGTTCCTCGGCGGGTGTGTTGCCGAGTGGGGAAAAATGGTTAGAAATGTGAACGGGTTGGCGGTGTACACGGGGCTTCTGTTTAGGGCTACGCTTCCTCCTCACAGTCACCCAGTCGGCCTGCTTTCCCGGCTGCTCGAGATCTGCCAGAGGGAAACTAATGGCGGCTAAGCTACCTTGTTCCGCACCGACTACAGGGGCCTGGCTAGCTGTAGAATTTTCCACATTGCGGAGCCGAGTCTCCAATTCGCCCAGCCTGGCCTCCAAAGCTACGAATAAGCTACACTTATTACAAGTACCATTACTGCTAAAGGAGGCCGAGGAATAACTAAACATTTCACACCCAGAGCAGAAAAGTGCGGGAGAGACAGGAGAAGCCGCCATGCTAAACCGGCTAAGAGCTAGTAGCTGCGCTAAGCTAGCGGATTCCTAAAAACACACAAAGTGAATAATGTGTAAATAATTTAGAGGTGATTCAGCAGAGGGAGTGCTTTAGTTAAGGCACGTGAAGATTACACTGTGAAACAAATCGTTATCTAGTTAACTAGATCAATCTAACTGCGCAGATTAAACAGCTAACAGATACAGCAAAACACTGCTGTGCTCCAGAATAGGAAGTGATACAATACCACAGTGAGAGCCAGTGAGAACCACCAGTAGAGGCAAGCCTCTACTGGTGGTTGCCTATGTGGAAAAGTAACGACACTGCCTTATTGAGAACTTTCCCAGCTTTAAGCAGATATGATTTCTGACAGTATATTTCTTGTTATTGAGACAATCATGTAAGTGGCAGAACTTTTCAGCTGGCCCTTGTCAATGAATGAGGACATGTAAGACTCATACTGTATATTGAGAAGCAAGGAGGAACTGATGGACACTGGAATCTGGTGGTTGTCCACTTGAGTTTGTGTAAAAAGATTAGAGGATGTGATGTCACAGTCTAAATCCCACCCTTACCTGAGAGGGCCGATTTTAAAAAGGAAAAACAGACGTAGAAGGATGCAGACGGCTAAGAATAAACAGAGCTGTCATGACCAAGGTGATCCCAGCTCCAGAGATTCCGGCTGTTCCGGTGTCCCGTCAAGATGAGGTGCGTCGCGCTACTGCGCATGCGCACATCGCTCTACCCTGGACTTGAAGACGTCACCCGTCGAGATGAGGTGCCTCGCGCAATTGCACATGTGGAGATGATGTAACTCGCTCGACATGCAACTGCGCATGCGCTTTTTGTTTTTTCCGTCAAAGTTTTGTTTTTTTTTAATTAATTGTATTCAGTGTATTTATAGCCTAGTAAGTAAAACATTTTCTGTATTTTACGTTAGGAGCATAAATGTATGTATATGTATATTTTGCCTGTCGAAATAAGCTAACTCCAGGTTAAAAATACTTATCGTTTTATAGTGAGTAGATTTATACATTACTACATTCGGATGAACAATTTATACATTTACTTGCCCATCAAAATAAGCGAACTTCGTCAAGTAATTTTTTCAGTGCACACATATGCAGTTACGCGAGGAACCTCAGCTCGATGGAACACCGGGTCTCTATAGAAAACCTACGGGTGACATTACGCAGGTTTTGTCCAGTATATATACACAGTCTGTGGTCACAACACAGCAAATCAACTAAAGAGGATCAGTCATCTCGATTGTAAACCTATGTCTATCGATAGAATATGTCGCCATGCTCAAGCTTTAGTATATAACTGATGACAGTGTAGTGCCTGTTTGAACGCCACGTGTTGCTCATTCACATAACTACTTATTTTTCCTCAGCCTGCTTTATCTGTAGCCAATGGCAGTAGCCTGCAGAAGTGTAGCTCAAATTAAACATGATGGACAAAGCCATAAAAGTGCTGTTTGCTCCCTTTGTGACCACAGGGTGAGGGCTGAAACAAAGCATGTTTTATCAATGTCAAAGGTGCAATGAGACATGACTAACACAGGAGGCAAACGGTAGTAACACTCCCATCTGGCAGCCATGCTCCAGATGAAACTGGTACAGGAGAAAGACACCTTATCAATCCAGCACACCCCAGTAACACTCAAAAACCCTGTACCTGTTCTACCTTTGTTTTTAATTAGTGTACTATGGGGACCCAGACTAAAAATGGGAGAAGACCTTAACAGGCTGTCATTTGCCTTTAAGAAAACAGAGAGCTGAAGTCCACGTTTTTAAACTAGCAATAAAAGAAGAATAAAAAGCACACCATCTGCTTTCCACATGCAGCTGATTAAATATCAACTGACTAAAGAACTTCTCAGTGTTGATTTAGTGGATTCAACAAAGCTGCAAAGAAGCTCTGTCTCATTTAAGTCTTTTAGTGGCACCAGGATAAGCAGCTTTATGGCAATCCAGGACAGGTTTAACAAAATGTCCCTGGTTGAGATAAAGGTAGATCCATGGCAGTCTGCACATGTGTAACAGTGTGATACCGAAAGGTAAAAGCAGGCGGTCTTACCGGGGAGAGTTTCTGAATGAGATCATGGGCCACGTGTACCAAATTCTTATCTTCCTGCATGTGCCTCTGGAAACGGCGGCTCTCTTCCTCCTCGAGCAGGTCAAAGTCATTAGCTGCATCAAGCAGAGCCTGGATGAGGCCTTTCCAGGAGCGGAGAGCGGGGACTTGAGGAGCCACCGCGGAGCTCACCCCTGTGCCAATCACCAGGACAAGCTCGGGGGCCCGTTTATTCTTCAGAGTAGGCAGCAGTTTCCTTTGGGGCACACAGAGATTGAGTGACGAATGCTCAAGTGACAGAGGTTCCCAAATAATAATGTCAACACTTTTGTAAGTTATAGGTTTTCAGCGAAACATAGGGTCATGAGGACGTGGATCAGAGTGGATCCAGATTTCTTCTAGTCTTGTCAAACCCCACTAAGAGGTTATTCTACTCCCTTCGGGGCTCAAGTCTGCGTGCATGTCAGAATCCCTGAGGGGATGTGACAGTTCAAAGCAGATACTCTGTCTGTTCTTGCCATGTGTGCGCCACAAAAATAAATAATTCATACTTTACTGTCCCTGTGGGAATGCATTTTCAACTCCACACTGCTGCAGCACGCATGCAATCATGTGGTCCTGGTTGTGCTTTATGTCTTACAGATCACTAAAGTACTCACAGCAGAACATGCAGCCTCCAACACAGAAAGGCCACTACAGAGACTGAAAAATACAAAGTTGAGGTATTATTTGCACAAAATAAACAATAAAGAAATGATCCAAAGTGTGCACTGAGGATGAAAGAAAAAACACACTGTGAGTAGGGCGGCAATGAAGGAATTTGTCATAAATTGGTTATAGATTATCTTTTCATTCAAGCTAACAAGGAGCGGCACAGTGGGTTAGTGGTTAGCACTGCAGCCTCACAGCAATAAGGCTGTGGGATCGCTTCCCTCCTGGTCCCTTCTGTGTGGAGTTTGCTTGTTCTCGCAGTGTTTGTGTGGATTCCCTCTGGGTGCTCTGGCTTCCCCCCACATCCAAAGACATGCAGGTTATGTGGATTGGAAACTTTAAATACGACCAAGGGTGTGAATGAGTTTGTCTGTCTATATGTGGCCCTGCAACAGACCGGCGTCCTGACTCCTGACCAAGGTGTAACCCGCCCTCTGTCTTATGACTGCTGGGACAGGCTGCAGCCTCCCTGTGACCCTTGACTGGAGTAAGCAGGTATAAAGAATGAATGAATGAATGATCAAGCAATCTATTTTTTAAATTAGTCTATTGATTATTTTCTGATTAAATGATTATCCATTGTGTTAATTTATCAGTACTTCTATCAATCAACCATGACTTCTATCAACAACATTCAATCTTGCATTCAAGGTTTTTGTCATAAAAAATACTTATTTCACATATTTTCCAAAAATGGCAACATATAAAGAATATAAAGTGGCAAAAAAAAAAGCTATTCAAAATTTTGAACATCTTGCACACAGCTTTGCCTTTTCCTCAGACACAAAATAGACAGAAAAATACCTGGGCTGCAACTAACAATTATTTTCAATTATCAATTAATGTGTTGTTTATTTTCTGGATTAATCCATTAGTTGTTTGGTCCACAAAATGTCAGAAAATGGAGAAAAATATTAATCAGCATTTGTCAAAGCCCAAGATGATGTCTTTCAATTTCTTGTTTTGTTCATCACCCAAGATATTCAATTAGAGCAGGGGAAAGAAACCAGAAAATATTCACATTCAAAAAGTAAAAAATCAGAGAATCTTGACATAAAAAAGATGAAAAACAACTCATCTATGACCAAAATAATTCTATAATAGATTAATTATTGCAATTCTGCCTGAGTCTGTGTGTGTATGTGTGTTCTCATTTTGAGCATGAATTGCTTTCAGATTAGATCTCTTTCAAAATTAATTGATGCATGACCAGATTTGGACAGGTCTTCTGCAGGACAGTTTTAATCTGGTTCATGAGAGACCATCCACTTTTTTCAAGGCCCCGTTTCTGCAAGTAAAAAAAAAAAAAAAAAAAAAAAAAAAAATCCCATTTATTTTCTCCACTGAGGTTTCAGAAAACCCTTATATAAAGCATTTTAAGTCTTGAACCAAACCAATCAGCTACAAGATGAATCACGAACATAAAAAGAGAAGATCTGAAAAATCAAGGAAAAAAAAGCAAAAGGTACAAGACTGTGTACATGATTACATTCAAGCAAGAAGGAACTATAATGCACTGCAATCCAATCTTCGTGATCTTCTCAACTTTTTTCTTACCCTTTTCATTATTGTAGTGTTTATATGGTTTTTAATAGTATATAACAGTTTTGTATATATTTCATAGCTCATGTTGTGTGTGTGTATAATAAAATGTAGTCTAGTTATTGTACAGTGCTTCATTCCTGGCTGTAATCAATATTTGTGTTTACCTCACTGCTCACTAAGTTCATTGCTCTGAGCTGCACACTTTAATAGTACAACTGGTTCACTGGCATAGAGTTGGATATAGTGAAGCTAGAGGGCAGAGTCACACCTGGCCGTGTGCCGTCAAGGAGCATGTGCTTCCACGCACAATTCATTGCTACAAGTGACACGGTGTGATCGTGCTGTCATGTTAGCAGATGGAACATATCATCCAAAATGCTGTATTCATGTCCCTGCCTCAACTGTTGCAACCGCCGGCATCCAGGGATTAACATTTGCTCAATGAGGATATTGCAACCAACTGTGTTTTACTGTGGATTTGACTTTAATGCCTGTATGCTTTCACTCTCTTTAATCCCACGGTCAACTCCAGAGTGTGCTTTGAGCATTATTTTGTGCCAAGCTGGAAAATTCATGTCATTAGGATCTTGGGACAACGACATCAAGAGAATTTATCCGTGGATTTATTTATTTACATAGCATGATGCACCACTTAGCTGTGTTTAGCGATGATTGAGTCGCGAGTGTGTTTCCACATCGGTGCTATGCCCGGGTGTTATCATCCCGAAGCCCCGCTTTTTCTGCCAGGAAGGTAAGAAATTGAACTCTTTTTATTCTAATTTAATTATTATTATTTTCAATAAAAAGCAAACAAAAAACAGGTAAGTACAGCATTTACACCCTGTGTAAGCCTATTGTAGTGATTGCACTCGGTACTTGCACATTCAATAAACACGCATGCTGTATTGCACATCCGGGTACTACGAGGTCTGTCCAAAAAGTAACGGACCATTTTATTTTTTTCAAAACCTATATGGATTTGAATCACGTGTGATTGCATCAGCCAAGCTTGAACCTTCGTGCGCATGCGTGAGTTTTTCCACGCCTGTCGATTGCGTCATTCGCCTGTGGGCAGGCTTTGAGTGAGCACTGGTCCACCCCTCCCGTCGGATTTCTTTTGTCTGAGAACTTGCTGAGAGACTGCCTCTTTGCTCCATGAAATTTTTTTCAGAAACTGTTAGAGACAGGCAGTTGGAAACCATTCGATAGATTCAGTTGGATATCGGTGAAGATTCTGTTGGCGTCACGCGGATTATGGACTGTTAAAACCTTTTAAAGACGGCCCACAGCGGCGGAGGGCGCGCGGCGCGCCGAGCGGCCATCGACAGGCTGGATCGACCAAATCATTTCTAAACTGAACGCTGTGTTGATCTTGGACATCATGTGACCTCCACAGAAATGGCAAGAGAGCTGGACATAGCACTTTTGCGGCACATTCCACTGTTACAGGAGATTTTGTAATGAAAGACGTGCGTAAGATTTCGCATGTCGGCACGAAGCAGCTCAGGACGTGCAGCAAAAAAACACCTCCGTCATGGAAGTCTCACAGGACATGTTGGGGCATGTCCAGCTGTTACACAATTTCTTGGATACTCACTCGACTGAAAGCCATCGAAAGCCATCTGAATCTTCTGAATGGTTTCCAACACAGAGGTGTTTTTTTGCTGCGCGTCCTGAGCTGCTTCGTGCCGGCGCGTGAAATCGTCCGCACGCCTTTCATTACAAAATCTCCTGTAACAGTGGAATGTGCCGCAAAAGTGCTATGTCCAGCTCTCTTGCCATTTCTGTGGTAGTCACATGATGTCCCAGATCAACACAGCGTTCAGTTTGGAAATGATCTGGTCGATCCAGCCTGTCGATGGCCGCTCGGCGTGCCGCGCGCCCTCCGCCGCTGTGGGCCATCTTTAAAAAGGTTTTAACAGTCCAGAATCCGCGTGACGCCGACAGAATCTTCACCGATATCCAACTGAATCTATTGAATGGTTTCCAACTGCCTGTCTCTAACAGTTTCTGAAAAAAATTTCATGGAGCAAAGCGGTAGTCTCTCAGCAAGTTCTCAGACAAAAAAAAAATCCGAGGGGAGGGGTGGACCAGTGCTCACTCAAAGCCTGCCCACAGGCAAATGACGCAACCGACAGGCGTGGAAAAACTCACGCATGCGCACGAAGGTTCAAGCTTGGCTGATGCAATCACACGTGATTCAAATCCATATAGTTTTTGAAAAAAATAAAAAGGTCCGTTACTTTTTGGACAGACCTCGTATGTGTCCTCTTTGCCCTCTTTGGTAATGGCCGCCGTGCTACCCTGTAGTCATGACAGTGTTACGTTAGCAGTATGTTGCGCACTCTAGCTTCGCTATATCCAACTCTATGTTCTCTATGTTAAAAAAAACAAAACATTTACCTGGTAAGAGACATCAGTGTTTCAGTTTAGTTTTGTGCAGTGGTGGGCACAGGTAACCAAAAAGTTAGCTTCGATAACCGTTAATCCACTAACTGAAAAGTTAATTTTTATATAGCTAAACTGATAAACCCCTAAATAATTTAGCGGAAGTTAAAGCTAAAAGCTAAACTGATAACTTTCAGTATTGACTCCAGTGCACTGGCAGCTGCTGACACGACGACAAGTCAGCGCTTCTGTCTCAGGTCAACCTTTTCTCAGCAAAAGAGACCTGGTAACCAGAGAGAAAGGAAAGAAAGAAAGAAAGAAAAGGAGGAAACATTTATTTCACACCAAACAGACTTGCAGGCGCATCACACGAGTCATGCATAGGCAGACAGTTTTGACTTATGGTTAAAATGAAACAACTAATTCCGGACAAGTTATTGAAATTAACGTCACCTCTCTCGGTTTACAAAGTGAAAATATCAGCTATATGTTTTAGTTTTAAAGTAATGCACTAATTTTCAAGGGTTTAGCATTTACAAGACACACATGCCGCAGTGCATTATGGGAAAATTGTGTTCAAGGCAGTGTGAATACCAAATGAATCACTTAAACAGAATTATCAGTTTTCAAACTGCCTTTTTTTTTTTACAAATGAAAAAAAAAATACATATTTACAAATACAGATTTATTTGTAAAACCCACCACACACATTACAGTAACTTGTATACCGACCAACCACTGATGTCAGGAAACTAATTTCCCCATAATGCATTGGGGTGTGTGTGTCTGTAAACCCTAAAACCTTCAAAATTAGTGCATTACTTTAAAATTAAAGGATATAGTTGATATTTTCACTTTGTAAAATGACAGAGGTGACGTTAGTTTCAATAACTTGTCCGGAATTAGTTTGTTGAAAATTTTAGTCATAAGTCAAAACTGTCTGCCTGTGTGTGACTCATGTGATACGCCTGCAAGTCTGTATGGTGTGAAAATAAATGATCTTTTTTTTCCTCCCACTTTCTTTCTGGTAGCCAGCTCTTCTCTACTGGCAGAGGATTGAGTGCTGCTGCTCAGTCTGACTACTACAAAACATGTAACAGGCAGGCACTAAAATCTATGATTTCAGACTTTACAAACATTTTTAACTGTTAAGCTTATTCACTATGCCCGCAAAAATATGTTAGTGGTCTAAAAGTTATCGGACTAAATGTATCGGAAGCTAATTGGTCCGCTGATGGTTTTCAAAGTTATCTGAAAAGCTAATTCGCTAACGAAAATGTTAGCTTTGATAATTAGTGGTTAGCGGAACTGTGCCCACCACCTGGTATTGTGGATAGTGTACTTCATTTCATTCATTTATTTATTTCATTCATTTAAAAGAAAAAGAAAAAAAAACAAAAAACAGAAAAGCAGAAATAAAGCATCTCAATTACCAGAATGAAAAGGAGCAGAGAGAAGAACAAGTCTTACAGACTTCTTTTCTGTAACATCGCAAACATGTTTTTTGTTAAAATAAGGTTAATATCAGACAAACCTGTGGCTTCTACAGGAGTTCATATCATCACTGCACAATGGCGTAGTGCTTAGTGAGTCTCTTTTGGATAGTTACAACTTCTCATCTCATAATCTGAATGTGATTTTTAACCTCGGGAATTGCACTGTTGAGCTCTACATGGCACCATACTTTTTACATGCATGATTACCATTTCACACACTCCAACACAAAAGCCACCTTTATTTAAGAAGAGCTACATTTTAAGATCTCCAGAAGACAAAGCTTTTAATCAACACTGTCCACTAAAGAGATGTATGACAGAGGTGGGACATAGTCACCAGCAAGTCACTCTCAAGTCATGAATCTGCAAGTCTCAAGTGAAGTCTCAAGTCAGCTTGCAAACAATTGGTGGTCATTATGACTTGAGACTTGACTTGGGATGACTTGACAGTGACTTAGTCCCACCTCTGATGTATGAACCATGGGCTGACTGTGTTGCTGGCTCTCATGGAGCACCTGATCCTACCTGGGCTTTTTTGTGTTCAACTCTGCATCCTGATAGTCAGATGCAGCTCGCTTCTCAAGTTTCAGCAGCACAACAGAGGCCATTGGGCACCTGAAACAGGAACATAATCAAAACCATGCTGCTACTTCTTACAGCTTCAACAAACAATAAAATACAATACATTCTGTTATTTTTGAGTCATCTTCAGGATCCTCATTGACAATGACAGCACAAGTCTGGATATATGAGGTGGTGACACACATTTCCTGGACAATGAAATTCATCAACTGTCAAGAATAGTAATGGAACACATACAGCATTACTACAAAAAACTAATCAAACAATATGAATCCATATTCATTATCTTTACAGAAAAAAAAATGTAAAGTGCAGACACTTTCTGTTACAGTTCGAAATATTTTCTGAACTGTGCCATTCCCCCCCCCTGTACAGGTGCATGTGTCTCTCACCCTCATCCAGTGTGACAGAACTCACGAATGAGTGTGACAAATTTTCAGTTGGTATCTCACTGAAATGACACAAGTGCTCATTATACAGCTATAATATACTGTTAGTATGTAAAGAGGCTGTGGAATTATAGGCACGTAAATAAAAAGCACTGTAAATAATAATAAAATAAATAAATGAATAAATAATAAATGGCTTGAAAGGTGGCAATGTGGCCAACCTAAACCTATAATCACCCTACTGATCAACAAGTGAGCCAAAAACTTTGATTGTCATGAAAAAATGTGTCAGATATTTCAGAAAGTGAAGTGTTATATATTTTAGATGCATTATATATCAAATAAAATCAATTTGCTATTTTGACAATTATAGCCTACTGTTACAAAAAAAAAAAAAAAAAAAATCATTTTAAGTTTGAATAACTCACTGTTTATGCAGTATAAATACAAATCTCTCAGTCTAGTTCTGTACACACAAGCACAATCATGAAGATGGCTGACTTTAGAGTTGCCCAGAAGATACCCACTGACACCCTCCACACAGAGGGTAAGCCACAGAAGGTCACTGCTGAAAGGGCTGGCAGTTTGCAGAGTCCTGTATCAAAGCATATTCATGAAAAGTTGACTGAAACAAAAAAGCATTGTCAGAAAAGATGCAGAAGCAACAGGTGTGACCGCAGCTGATTCAAGAACTTGGGGGCAGCTTCACAAGGGGTGGACTGAAGCTGGAGTCAGTGCATCAAGAACCGACTTGTACAGACATGTCCAGAAAATCAGCTTCAAGTGTCACACTCTTAAGCATGGTTCACATGACAGGATTTTAAAATTATCTTTAGGTTTCCAAAACCTGAGAGACCACACACGTGAAGATAAAATCAGGGATCTAACAGGTTTGGTCGTACAGTGTGTGGTGTTCAGCCACACGGTAATAACAACACCACCACACACGAACAGATTTAACACACGAACATTTACAGTTCAGACAGGAAATCTCGCCAAAATCTCTCGAGATTAAACGTGACTTCAGAGTAAACAAACGGAGGTACTTTGTGGACTATTTAAAATAGAGGGAAAAACGATTAAAAAAAAAGGAAAAGGAAAGGCGTTCTTTAAAGAAGTGGAGACAGCGCGACCTCCGGACTTTCTGGTAAGTCAGAACAGCTGTTTTGATTTTATTTTCCGCTCTGTACGTCCGTCACCTCGCTTTCTGATTGGCTGCACGTCACATTCAGCAGGCTGTGTGCACGTTTGTGGTCGGAGGACACAACACACGCTGCGATATCGGGCCAAAAAAAACCAACATGTTGAATATCCCCGATTTGCGATCGGAGCGCTCCTGACGCCCTTCCGAGCAGATCAGAGCAATCTGAACACACCACACACGACAGGAATATCTGATAAGATTATCTGACGTCATCACGATTGTCGGAAGGGGAAGATCGGGTCCGATATCGGCCTCATTATCCTGCCGTGTGAACCCGGCTTTAATGTCAAGCCAGTCCTGAACCAGAGACAATGTAAGAAGCATCTTACCTGAGCTAAGGTGAGGAACTAGACTGTACTCAGTGGTGCAAAGTCCTCATTTCAGATTAAAATAATAACGGTGGCCAAGTGGTTAGTGTTCTTGGTTTCAGTGCATAAGGTTCCCCATACCCAACTCCTGCCACATTTGTCCATGTAATGTGGCAGGGGTTGTCAGCAAGGGCATCCGGTGTAAAACTTGTGCCAAATCCACATGCAGCTCAAACTTGGGTCTGCTTAGGTGACAAGGGAGCAGCCAAAGGGACTTACTATATGGAAATCAAAGTTCCAGAGACTGGAGGAAGAGTGGAGGGGCACAGAATCCAAGTCCAGTGTGAAGTTTCAGTCAGTGATGATTTGGGTGCTGTCATCTGCTGGTGTTAATTTAAATAAAAAAATTAAATAAAATAAACACTGAGCATTTCAAAGCTTTGAAATCCAATGAAAATATGCTTTACAGCGTCCTCTGGTGGTACAGTTCCACCTAATTTTGTACAGCAAATCAAATGCAACACTTACATAAGCCTGCCAAATCTGAACCCAAGACCCATGCAAGCAAAGTAAGGAATTCAAGGTTTGGAGTCCAATTTCAAAGGATCCTAAGTATGTTTGAAAGTGGTTTTGCTTTTTTGGCGGGCCATTATCCAGAACTAAGCCTGTATGTTTCCTCTTCAGGTGTTCGTGCATACTGCTTGTACAATGCGAAAACCACCTTGTTGTTCTGAACAAATCTGAAATAAATGCCACACTTTCTAGGCCTTGGGTCTTTGGGAACTTTTACTAACCTCATTAGCACCAGGAAAAAAAAAAAAAACAAAAAAAAAAAACTCTGCTGCATGTGCCATATTTTTTTTAAACTTCTGTTTCAGTTGAGATTTATTGGTGGTTGGCAACCAGATTAAAGCACATTACTGCCAAGTCCTGGCACCTAAGATATAATTCCACCAACTTTTTTTTATTGCTTTTTTTTGTGCAGCAAATTTAATTTCAGTGTTGACACTGAACAGCTGAGTTGACAACTTCCAAGGACACACAATCTATTTTGTAAATGGTAAAGGACTGCATTTATATAGCACTTTTCCATCTGCATCAGACGCCTCACATTCACCCTGATGTCAGGGTGCTGCCATACAAGGCGCTCACTATAGGGGATTAAGCCCGTTAGTGATTTTCCAGTCAGGCAGGGATTTGAACCGAGGATCTTCTGGTCTCAAGCCCAACACCTTAACCACTAGACCATCACCTCCCCCAATTTTGTAATAAATATATCTTAAATATTCCTGTCCGCATGATGCAGGACACCATCAAAATTGAGCAAATGAGTATTATTTATTTATTTATTTAAAGAAGGCTCTGTTTGTGAAAATTATTCATTTCATTTACATACAATAGGTCCCAACATGCCTATTCCCTGCACCCCCCCCCACCCCAACTCTCGCCCTTTTTCCAAATAATAATCTTTTACTGGCTAAGCAAAAGTACTCTTTTTTTTTCTTCTTCTTCAGTAAAACAGGGTTAGACAGGGTTCATGTTGGTAAGTGTTAGTCTACACAGCTAACCAGAGTAGCTGTGTTCTCTTGCCTGCAAAACCGCCTCGACATGTTTGAGCTGTGGGTCATAAACAAACCGCAACACATATCCACTTTACAACACATTGTCACTTTTTCTTTGCATTTTCATTTAGTTTGTTCTGTAATTTGCCCAAACACTCAGAGAAAGTGCCATGTTTCTGATGTTGACAGGTGAGGGTTGTCCCCGGATGTAGGATTATTGTAGGCTGGAGTGGATCAAAAGAGCCAGGTACCGCGGGTCTCCTCCCCTACTGTGATTGGTTGAGAGCTCTGAGCTCTGATTGGTGCATAACTTATGACATCAGGGGCTTTCTCCAACATGGGAAGCAGGGTACGTTGTCTCACATTCATGGCATTGCAAGGCGTGACCAGTGTGAATTCCCACCATATCAGGTTACAAAATGGCCACCGAACGCAGGCGTAATGTGCATCACCTACGCTGGAAGCAGGCTAGGATTATTGTGCTATATGCGTCATATTTTAACTCTTTAGCGCCTGCCCGCAAACGAGACTCACTGCCCAATTCCACTAAACTTTGCATTGTAAACTGCGCACAACAGAGGTGGGATGAAGTTACTGTCAAGTCATTCTCAACTCATCAATCTGCAAGTTCCAAGTCAAGTCTCAAGTTATAATGACCACCAATTGTTTGCAAGCTGACTTGTCTTGGGACTTGTTGATTCGTGACTTGGGAGTGACCTGATGGTGACTTCGTCCCACCTCTGGTGCACAATCATACGGTCTATGCACACAGCATCTACTCTCCAAACAGATTGTTTACGGAGGCAAAATTACAAAAACCAAGTCAGAGTCTCATTTTTATCAAAATGAACCGAGCTGGGTGACTTAGTGGTTAGCACTGTTGCCTCACAGCGAGTTGGTCATGGGATCGAATCCCAACTGTGGCCTTTCTGTGTGAAATTTGCATGTTCTCCCTATATTTGCATGGGTTCCCTCCGGGTGCTCCGGCTTCCTCCCACATCCAAAGACTTGCAGATTAGGTGGATTGGAAACTTTAAATTGTGTGTGGGTGTGGATATATTTGTTTGTCTGTGGCCCTGCAACAAACTGATGTCCTGTCCAGGGTGTACCCCGCCTCATGCCCTATGACTGCTGTGATAGGCTCCAGCTCCCTGCGACCCGATCTTGGATAATTTGTTGAAGGTGTGTGTGTGTGTGTGTGAGAACTGAGCTGGACAAATAACAATCTGAATGTACAGGCAGCTGTGAGACAAATGTGTAGGGGCCATCTAAAAAGTGCAAAAACAAAAGGAAACATGAGACTAAAATACTCAAGTGTGGGGTCAACAGACTCACTGCAGCCACCAGGGGTCGCCTGCTGGTTATACTGCAGAACTCAGTTTGGGAAAATGTCATTGGCATAATTATATTGGCAATATTATAATTATTGTTTCCTAAGATATAGTGACACCAATTTCACTTCATATATCAAAGGTCTCTTGTTGATTACATTACAGCACTCAGTTTGTAAAAACGCCACTTTTAATAATTTTGGAGATTTTTTCCATCGTTAAAATATTCAGTAACTTCACTACAGGATGTAGTGACACCAAATTCACTTCCTATATCAAAGGTTTCCTGTTGGTTATATTACAGCACTCATTAAGGAAAAAAGTAATTTTGCATAATTTTACAGATTTTTCATTGCTAAAATGTTCAATAGTCACCTGAACCCAGAGAAGCAGCAGAAAATCAACGAACGAATGGGTCACTGTCCAAATATTATAGACCTGAGTTATTATAAGACGCTTCCTCTTAGCCCTCTGGCTGCTGCACCGCACCGCACCGCACCCCCCCCCCCCCCCCCCCCCCCCCCACACACACACACACACACACACACACACACACACACACACACACACACAAACACAAACACAAACACAAGACTGCACAGCAACAGGACACGTCACAGAGTAAAAGATGAAGATAATATATTATCACCACTTACCTGGAAACTAATGTCCAAAGTTTTGCTGCTCAAGCTGAAGTCCTTCTGCTAACAAGGAAGTCGATTAAAGCTCTACATAAACAAGAGTTAGCTACTTTCAAAGGTTTTAAAGTAACCAAACAATGCTAAACTAACAGAACACAATCCTTTTGAATCATGTCTGACTCTTTCCAGCGAGATTCACAGCCTAATTAGCCATGTTGTTAAAGAGCACCGGTTCACTGTGATTACCGACGTGGAACGGAGCTCTTGAAATCACCATGAACACAGGCGCTGATGCTACGTTCAGGAGCTGCACGGAAAACACAACGTCAGCAGGGGAGGAGGATTTATTTTTTTTTTTTTAAGAGAGAGAGGTTTGCAGAATAAGCTGGAACGTTAAAGTTACCCTTGTATCCATTCCTGAAATGTAGTTCTGTCAAATAGGCATTTTTTTAAACTGCTTTTTTAAAAGACAAAACTGTAAACATATTTTGGATGACATTCATGCGATGGAAACATGGTTTGAGCTGTGAGCTAGAGGTGGGCGGATTGATCCTAATATCGATACCAACGCTGGTATTGATACTGAACGATCCTCCTGTAAAAAGATCGATACTCAAGCTATTTTCTCTCCCGCACGCACTGACTGCTGCGCACACAGATTCATCAAAGTCTACTCTCTGTCTGTAAGAGCAGCGCTGCGCTGTGTCACACAACGCGGAGCAGCGCACCCTTGTAGTGTGGTTTGTCAGCCCTCTACCTCAGTAGATTTTGTTTTAAGTTGTGTTGAGTGATATTTTTTAAACAATTATGTTGATTGTGATAATAAAGTATTTTGTTGTCACGTACAATGTTTGGCGAAATTCTATCCTGGGTCTTTTGCATCCTTTGGATCTATGAAGCTTAAATATGAAAAAGTATCGGTATCGATATCGACGATACTGGGCCTGTTGCATGGAGTCAACCAACTTCTTGCACCTGTGAACAGATATTCCAGCCCATGATGATTGGATTACGTTCCATAATTCTTCTGCATGTCTTGGTTTTTCCTCAGAGGCAGCATTTTTTATGTCACCCCACAAGTTTTCTATTGGATTAAGGTTCCGGTGTCGCCGACCGAACGGTCCTCCCTAAAAATTGTTCCACTCTGCTTTCACTGCGCATGCATTATTTCAGAGTGTCAGCAGTATTTCACCAGTTATCACCTCGTTTCTGCTTAAAATTGCACTTCAGTCATCATCTGTCTCAGCGACAGATATCTGAAGCTTTTGTACAACAATCATTTCCACATAAATTCAGCATTATTGCATAATAAAAGACAGAAGAAGTGATCAGAGCGCAGCAGCCATGACAGCTGCTCCTGCTGCGTTCACTGCGCCTCCATCATTTCAAAGTGTCACTGATTATAGCTTCGTTTCTGCTTAAAATGGCCTCCTTTCTGCTTAAAATTTACTTTAGAATGATTTAAGAAGTTTTACCTTATCATCTGATGGTTAATACTTGTAATCACATTCAGTATTTCAACGTTTCCTATAATGCCCCTGGCGGCTGCCTGCGCTTCCCAGAATGCACCGCGGTGCCAGCAGCGTTCCGCTGTCTCAAGTGTATGTAAACAATGGAAAAGCAAGGATGGCGTTAATTTAGCGAGTTCATGGGTGATTATGATTTTACGCTCTCCCAAGTTGAGAGCGCTATCTAGAGGAGGTGTAGCACCTGTGATGGACTTCTGCCATGCCCTGATGTTGTCTTATTGTTCCTTCATGTGTTTACACTGTGAGTGCTAAGCTCCTGACACCGGAACTCTGCTGAAACTGACCTGTCGCGTGAGTCACAGACTGCCAGAGGGTGTGAGATTCACCACTGCGAGACAACAAATTATTCCCTTTGATCGCTTTGGCTGAAAAGAGTCCGTCTCAGAGGAGCTGCTGTGCTCCGAAATGACGCATGCGCAGTGGAGGCAGGGCAGACCAATTTTTAGAGGGGGGACCATTCAATCTGCGACACTGGGTATTCTTTGATCCATTCGAATAGCGGTTTTCTGTTTTCTTCCACGTCTTTCTGGTTTTGGTTGCCATTTTACAGCATTTGAGATCATTTTAGCTGAGCAGCATCATTTTCTATACTTCTTTATGTTTTCCCCTCTCCAATCAACTTTTTAATCAAAGTATGCTGTTCTTCTGAACAATGTCTTGAACGACCCATTTTACTCAAATTTTCAGAGCGAAATACACTACAACCAGCATGTACATTTGCAGCCTTCATCCTTAAAGGGTAGTGTCACTGGGTTTTTAAGATTTAAGTCATAAAAAGAATTTTCTTCGGCACCACTATAATTTTATTTCTTACCATTTAGATAAGGCATCCATAATACGATATTGCCAATTTGATCAAAATTCATGCTTTCTGGAATTTACACTTTGCAAGTACAATACATAACTGTTTAAAATTATTTTCCTGTCGCATTAATTGCGTGTACGCATGATGTGGTTTATCTTTTATGTTGGCATGTGTATGATAACACGGTGTAAGACAAACAAACAAAAAACAAAAATGGCTGGCTTTGATCTTAAAAGTGCAGTGTTTTAGAGATTTTCATAACATTTCTTGAGCTTGACATCGTGTGTAACTGTCACATTTTTATATAATTTAACATTCTAGAATAGAATAGAATAAAACCTTGTGTGTCTATGCAAAACATTCTGAATACTCCATAGTACTTGTGGTTCCAAAGCTAAAATACACTGGATTGTCACCATTACTCATTTATCATCTTTCAGAAAAGCAGTGTGATATAGTGTCAGCTTTGACTGACCACAAACCGTCTGTTGATTACAGCCACAAGTCAGTATTGCATACTGAAAATGCTAAAAGACTGCCATCTACTGTTTTCTTTTGAAAGCCACACTTTGAAGTATTTGGTACAAATGGTACAGCATTTCTGTCAGACATTTTACAAATCATGTTTTATTAAAATACACTTGTAGTGCTGAACCTATTAAATTTGTAGCCTGAAAATCAGGGACTAAATAGAAATGGATGAAATGTCCAACAGACCATGAAAAAGATGTGTAGGGAAAATTTACAATTATAAAAATAAAGATAAAAATGAAAAGCTTGGTAACAATTTCCACACAGAAAATCTATGTAAATTTAACTGGGTTATTCTTGTTTTCCTCAGTAAATGTTACTTGCATATATTTGTAAATTCTACTTCAAAACTGTCAGATTGGTGCAGGGTGTAGCCCGCCGCTCACCCCATGACTGTTGGGACAGTCTCCTGGCCCCCTCCTCCCCCACCCTGTGATCCTTGATTGCAGTAAGAGGGTATAGAAAATAAAATAAAGTTTTTGAAATCATTTCCTCATCTTGCATCATATTTTTAAACCTATGTATAGGGATGCTTTCCATCCATTCACCCCAGGAGCGTTAATATTCTCCCTTCCCTCGTCTAACAAAATTTTGACACAAGTAGGAAGGGGCAATTCCATAAGACTGTCACATCTGTTCCCACCTTCAAAGGTTCTGCCGTAATCCATCTGTCCCAGAGGCTTTATATTCTTAGTGGGAAGAAGCAATAATGGGCAAACCATAATTCTCTGGGAAGGTTAAATCACAACAGGACCGCTCAAAGCAGTAACGGATGCAACTCATGGAATTGCCCAATTCAAACCACCAAACTGGCAGCACAATGGCCTAGTGGTTAGGACTGCTGCCTCACAGTAAGAAGGTCATGGGATCAATTCCCACCTGTGGCCTTTCTGTGTGGAGTTTGTATGTTCTCCCCATGTTTGCGTGGGTTCCCTCCAGGTGCTCCTGCTTCCTCCCTCATCCAAAGACATGCAGGTTAGGTGGATTGGAAACATTAAATTGTCCATAGGTGTGCGTGCGGGGGTGAATGTGTTTGTCTGTCTATATGTGGCCCTGCAGCAGAATGACGTCCTGTCCATGGCGTACCCCGCCTCATGCCCTATGACTACTGCGATAGACTCCAGCCTCCTGTAACCCGATCTTGAATAATCGTTCTGTCCAGGGCGTACCCTGACTCGCCCTATGACTACCGGGATAGACTCCAGCCAGAAGAGCCTATAACTTCTTCTGGGTTGTCTGGGTGTCTTGGTGGCTTTCTGCACTCTTCTCCTTCTTGCAGAGTCACTCAGTTTTGGAGAACTGTCTACTCCATACAGATTTACCATAGAGTGCCATACTGTTTGTATTTCTTCATAATTGATGTAAATAAAGTCCAACACCTTTTCAGAGACTTGGAAATGTTCATGTATCCATCCCCTGACTTGTCTGAAGAAAACTGGAAATAAAACTGATTATTTACAGGTATTACACCAAAGCATTCCATTACTTATGCAACCCACCATCTTGGCATTTTTATATTTTTAATGTATTTATATGAAGTTGTAGAAATTTTCTTTTGAGTTTAAGGAAGATAATTTTAGAAAATTTTACTTTTTGTATTTGAAATGGCATAAACAAATTAAAAATGTGTGAAATACCAAGTGTTCCAATACTTTAGGAGAGCACCGTCTGTTCCAATGAAACTATAGTGAAGCAAGATGTAGTAACTGGAATGTAGAAGGCTGTTAAAAAACTACATGGTAATCTGTAAACACTTGATAGTTACTGACCAATGTTTATTAGCTCACTCAAACCAAGTCATTATTCATTTTATTAAATTCATGTGTGAATTCACGATTCTTTGGTCAAAAGTTAAAGAAGCCTTTAAAAATACAAACCAAAACAACATACAACAGATCATCCACATGCATTTTCAAAAAGTCAGTTTTTAGGTCATGGCATATATAATGTCCCACCCCTCTATGCAAGTCATGATTAAACCCAGTTTAAAGACATAATTGGATTAAAAAAAAAAAAACTCTTTAAATTAATATAGAAAGATATTTAGTACAGCCTGTCACAAAAGGTAGAAATAAATCCACCATAAACATCAACCAATAAAATAAATTGGTGTTCTAAAATATCATGATTCCTTTTTCAGAAAGGTTCTACATCCATTTTACAAAAAGAAGAAAGGGTATATGGTCACACACATTGTTTGGTTTGGGAAACAAAAACAAAAATTCAACGTCAAAATGAAGTTCTGTGAGAACTAACAGTGCATTTTCAATTTGACTTTCTTTCTGAAATGTTATCTCTGAGCTGAAATGTCCTTTGAAACAGCAAACAACATGAAACTGGAAGCAGCATCAAGCAAATACTGAACTCAATCTACATTACTGTAATAATATTCTTGTCCTTCTTTTACCACTTATCAGTCAGTTCACGAATAGTCAACTGTGATATTAGTTGAACATATATCATTGTCAAATTGCTCTTTAATTGGCAGATAGGTCTGTCACAAGCAGGAGTTTTGACTTTTAGGAGATAAGAAGCAAAATTATATGAAACCAAGTGAAACTGAGTGATTTTTAACCTGCTATGTTTTGGAGGTTCTTGGTTTAAAACCTTTCAGTCTTGACAAATGCTATTTTAACTGGCCCAGTTTTGTTTCATAATGCAAACACCTTCACAGGCTAAACAGCTACAAAATGTAAGTCCATAAGGCAAGATAAAAACCTCAAGGACATGGCTACAAGTATGAGAAGGGATGGCTGGTATTATTAAAAATCTTAAAATTTATAAGATATTTTTTTTTAAATATTCTTAAACATCTTAGAACATCCAGATTTAAACTCTAGTGCTACCAAGAGTGGCAACAGCACCAAACAGGCACAAGAAAAACACAGGATTTTGCGACATGAGAAAACTTGTGAAATATTGCAAGGATTAGACCATTTCTGTTTCAGGCTGATGCTGAGGTTCTGATTCATGTATTCGTATTATCTAGAATTGATTACTCTACTGACTGGGACAAAGACAAATTTGATCATATTATGCCTGTGTTGGTTTTGTTACATTGGCTACCTGTACATATGAGGGTAGATTTTAAGGTTCCGTTGTTAACCTATAAGATCCTTAATGGTTGTGTGCTCTTATCTGTCTGAGGTAGTGCAGACTCAAGTCCAGATTCAAGGCATTTATTTTCTACTGGGTCATCCCATGTCAATTCAACGAATACTTGAGGGGCCTCACACACTTTGTCTCAGGTTTTTCTTTAAATTTTAATCAAATATTCCCAGACTATCCAGAACAACAAATCTGAAGTTTGACACCTGTAGGCCAAGCAGTTTCTGAGATATGGCCAATTTAGTGTGCATGGGGTCTGCCGTTTTTTTTTAGGCAAAAATTATGGCCATCATTTCTGGAGCCATGTTCAAGGTAGAATATCTCAGCAAATAATGGAAGATGGCGCCTGTGTGTTTGGTATGCCGTCAGCCCTGTTGCTCGTCGAGTTTTTTGCTATTTGTTGCTGTGTTTTTGCTCTGTGTGTTCTGCCGGGACACTTCAGCCTTGCTTGTGTATAATCGCCAGTCTCTCTTGGACACTAATGCTCTTTATGAGCCGCTGCTGTCGTCTGGGTCCGGGCTTGGAGGGCCCCGCTCCGCCCTGCCCTGCCCCGCCCCGCCCCGCCCCGCCCCGCTCCGCCCTGCCCCGCTCCGCCCTGCCCTGCCACCTGTGCTCGTGGACGTCCCGCTCCACCTGCTCCGTTTTCCTTGCGTTCCTCTCCGGAGGAGGCGCTTTAGAAGGCGTGGAAAGCGGAGCGGTCTGTTGGTGAAACTTAAGTTTTACCTGGCAGCCTTCACTAGAGGGTCTGATCCTCGCCGCCTCTGTGATGGATGATATTTTTGGGCGTGGGAGCGCGCGCTGCACACGAGAGACTGCTGGATTCGTCCTGTTCCTGAACTGATGACCGGACCAGCTCCGCTAAAGCTGTGCCCGTTTGTGCTGCAGCTTCCCGCTGCTGTCTCTCGCCGGGCTGCGGAGGTTTTACGCCGGTGCTGTCGTCTGCAGGCTCTCAGACGCAGTGTTTCACCTGAGCTCCTCTGGCCGTTGAAACACGCTGCGTCACTGGCTGCTGAGGAGCAGAACTTCCGCATGACCTCATTAAAACCTGTTGATCCCACCGAGATCCTTAGTTTGGGTCTCATTAACATCAGATCATTGTCTCTGAAGTCATTGCTGGTGAATGACTTAATTGTGGATCATCGTCTGGATATGCTTGGATTATGTGAAACCTGGATTAAATCCACAGCTGTCCTTCCTCTGAATGAAGCCTGCCCACCAGAGTACACTTTTAGTAACGTTTCATGTGATGTGAAGAAAGGCGGGGGTGTTGCTTTTATTTATAAATCCAGGTTTACTTTAGTAACTGTTGGGGGTCAGAAATATAATTAATTTGAGCATCTGATTCTCCGTTATGCCCATGATGCTAAGTACTGTCAGGGTCATAAAACTGGAAATCAGCTATGTTATATTGTCACTGGCTACAGGCCTCCTGGCCCATATTCTGATTTTTTTAGATGAATTTGGCACGTTCATCTCTAGTCTTTCAACTAGTGTAGACAACATTTTGATTATTGGTGACTTTAACATTCATATAAATAAGCCCTCTGATCCCCTCGGTAAATCATTTATGGAAATCATGGATGCATTAGGATTTCAGCAGTTCGTTCATGGTTCAACGCGTATCAGTGGTAATACTCTGGATTTGGTTCTTGCACGTGGCCTTGCTGTCATAAATATCGACATCCTGCCTCTTGCATCAGTGGTCTCTGACCACTCGCTTATTAGGTTTATAATTACGCTGCCGTGTTTAGTGGAGCAACAACCTTGCCTATCATTGCAGCGACAAATTAAACCTTCAGCTTTGACTGAACTTGAAGCAAGACTACCTGAAATCCTAACTTCAAGCTTGATGAAATTTCAGTCAGTAGATAGCCTGAATTTAGTGCTAAAAACCACACTTGATAAGGCTGCGCCTCTTCTATTAAAGCCACGCCTTCCCAAAGCACAGACACCCTGGTTCAATAGTTATTTGCATGACCTTAGGAAGAAGGCTAGAGGGTTGGAACGGAAATGGCGTAGTTCCAAACTAGAGGTGTTTCACCTTGCGTGGCGTGAAGCTATTTTAGATTATAAGCATACTTTATTGGCTATGAAGCAGGCGTATTATTCTGAATTGATCAACAAAAACAAGCGTAACTCAAAGTTCTTGTTTGATACGGTGGCATTTCTTATTCATGGACAGCCACCTGTTGGTCGTTCTCCTTTTTCAGCACAGGACTTTCTGGACTATTTCGAAAAGAAAATAGAAGATATTAGGTTGAGCACATCTCAGCATATTTTGGTTGAATCATTGTATCCAGCTACTGAGCTGGGGACTACTACTGAGGTGCTACCTAGATTCATGGAATTTAACAGTATCTCACAAGGTGTGCTGACGAAACTCGTGATGTCTACTAGAAGCACAACTTGTTTATTTGATCCTATACCAACAAAATTGTTTAAGGATCTTTGGCCCATTCTTGGGCCGACTGTGCTGGAAATTGTTAACCTTTCTTTAAACTCTGGATCTGTTCCAAATTGTTTTAAATCTGCAGTGGTTAAACCACTACTCAAGAAATCTAATCTTGATCCTGGTGAATTGAAAAATTATAGGCCGATATCAAATCTATCATTCTGCTCTAAAATTCTGGAAAAGGTGGTTTCACGGCAGCTTGTGGACTATCTTACTGAGAATGACCTTTTTGAGCCACTGCAGTCTGCTTTTAGAAGACATCACTCCACAGAAACAGCACTTATTAAAGTAGTTAATGATCTTCTGCGAGCAATGGACTCAGATACTACTACAGCATTGGTGGTGTTGGATCTCAGTGCTGCGTTTGACACAGTTGATCATCATATTCTACTTGATAGGCTAGAAAACTGTTTCGGGATTACTGGAACTGCTCTTGTGTGGCTGACGTCTTATCTGTCTGGTCGTTCCCATTGTGTTTTGTGCAATGACACTACCTCTGACTTTAAGGGCATGAAGTTCGGGGTTCCGCAGGGATCCGTTCTGGGTCCCTTGCTTTTTTCCCTGTATATGGCACCCCTTGGGAACATTTTGCGGCGTTTCGGGGTTGCTTTTCATTGTTATGCTGATGATACTCAGTTGTATATGCCGATAGCTGCTGGAAATCCTGTCCACATAAAATCTTTACAGGACTGTCTTGCAGCAGTGAGAAGTTGGATGTCTAGCAACTTTCTACTTTTGAACTCTGATAAGACTGAAATGATGGTTCTTGGCCCAGCAAGACATCGGCACCAATTTGATCAGCTGGCGCTTAGCCTAGGTTCATGTGTTATACATCATACTGACAAAGTGAGGAACCTTGGGGTAATCTTTGATCCTACGTTGTCCTTTGACCTCCACATTAGGGACATTACGAGGACTGCTTTCTTTCATCTGAGAAATATAGCAAAGATTCGCCCCATCCTGTCTATGGCTGATGCTGAGACTCTGATTCACGCATTTGTCTCTTCTAGATTGGATTATTGTAATGCTTTATTTTCTGGCCTGCCGCAGTCTAGCATTCGAGGACTTCAGTTGGTGCAGAATGCTGCTGCCAGAATTTTGACACAAAGTAGAAGGTTTGACCACATTACTCCCATTCTGGCATCCCTTCATTCGCTACTGGTTTCTGCCAGATTGGATTTTAAAGTTTTATTGTTGGTTTATAAAATTGTTCATGGACTGGCGCCTTCCTACTTGGCGGACTTGGTTAAGCCCTACGTACCTGCGAGGCCTTTGGGTTCGCAGGGCGCAGGGCTTCTGTGTGTTCCGAGGATGAACAAAAAGTCTGTGGGGTATAGAGCCTTCTCCTACCGTGGACCGGCTCTTTGGAATGATCTACCTGCTGTTATTCTGCAGTCTGACACGGTGGAGATTTTTAAATCAAGACTGAAGACCCACTTTTTTAGACTGTCTTATCATTAATTTTTTAATCTGTTTGTGTTTGCTTTGTAATTTCTTTTTATTCTACTGTGTTTTATCTTTTAACTGTGCTTTTCTTGCTTTTCATTTTGAATTTAGATTAATTTGTGTTGTGAATTATGTGAAGCGCCTTGGTGCGACTTTGTCGTGATTTGGCGCTATATAAATTAATAAATTAAATTAAATTAAATTAATGGACTTAGAGGCCTGAACTTTTCTGTGGCAGTTGTCATGGACACCCAGACTTGGACTATAGTCAAACAACAGACATTGACACTAAACTGTGAAGTTTATGTACGCTCAAACTATGGAAAATATTACATTGACTATTGCAAAGATCCATGTTTGAGACACTGAAGCACACCATTACACTCAAAGAAGCCTTTCCATTTCTTGGCTCCTTAATGCCAGCTATACTGGCTATGAAATATGTAAATTTGGCATATCTGTGGTAATCGGTTATTGTGGGAGAAACCTTTGAAATCTGACAAAAGCATTTTGTGGTCGAATTTTATTAGAAGAAAAGCTCATGTGGACAGTAAATAAAACTCTTCAAACTGATTCCATTTTGAAGCTATTGATGTCTACTTTGTGTTATAAATATGGCCTTCTTTATGAAACTCCTTCCTGGTTAATTTAAGCACCCAATTATGACTAATTTGTGCACTCACAAATGTATTTCTAGTGCTGAAAAGATAATTTCATTTTAAATGTGTGCACGCACTGCATTCATATGAGGGTGATTTTTTTTTAACTACGGGCACTATTGGCCTTGTAAATGTAATTTCCACCACACCATTGCCTTACAATATAAAGCGCCTTGGGGCAACTGTTTGTTGTGATTTGGTGCTATATACATGTGCTCTGATGTCACTGTTTATCTCCATAGAAACTACCCAAACAATCTTTCATACAAACTGTTTAAAGGGACATTACAGTGTTGTGGTGGAAATCACGGCAATAGTGTGGGGCAACTACATTTTGTTTAAAAAAATCACAACAGTTGTATGACATTGAATACCCCAATTATGTTTTGATTATTTTACTGATATTTTATTCAGAGATATTTTAAAACATTAGAAAAAACATTTTACCATTCATTTTTATCATTGAAGATCAAAAGTCTGGGTGTGGGACAAGCACAAAACAGCAATATTTGCATATAATGATGGTAAATGGACTGCATTTATATAGCGCTTTTCCATCTGCATCAGACGCTCAAAGCACTTTACAATTATGCCTCACATTCACCCCGATGTCAGGGTGCTGCCATACAAGGCGCTCACTACACACCGGGAGCAATAGGGGATTAAAGACCTTGCCCAAGGGCCCTTAGTGATTTTCCAGTCAGGCGGGGATTTGAACCCAGGATCTTCTGGTCTCAAGCCCAACACCTTAACCACTAGACCATCACCTCCCCTAATGATGCATATAATGATGCTGAAAAAAGGTGAAAAAGTCATCACAGACTACTAGAACAAATTTCTTAACACACTTTCATTGTAAAGATAACTATAAAAGTGTGAAATTTCCCCTTTTTTCTGTTTTTCATACAATATGATCAAAGGACATAATAAGTGCCCGTAGTCTAAGAATCACCCATGAGTCACAGCACACCCCAGAATGCTTGCACATAGATCTGCTTGGGGGATTCCCCAAGGTTTCCACGGTTACGAGGCTTATCTCCACCTGCATGATGAGTGTGATGTTGTGTGATGTGCCTGTTTTGCAAAGCAGAAGTTCTCTTGTTGCATCATCTAAGTCTGTGTTGGGCTTGACCCCTTGCTTCCTACAAGAAACCATGAAATTGAAAAGTGTTATTCCAAAGCATTACATGACTTTGACAAGACTGATCAATACCATTAGAAAAACTGCATTCAGTGTTTATTGGTCTGTTTAAATAAATTTAAAATGTAGATCATCAAAATATTCACCTGCAGAAAGAAGTGTGATAACATTCACTTTCATCAGACCAAAAAGAACAGGGAGCAAGATGTGCAGCCATTCTTACTCCAACCAGACTGACAGTAGCAGCTTTGAACATGTCCAGACATGCAGAACCCCATTCACTGCATTGCTCATCATGCAGGTGGATATAAGCCTAGTAACCATGGAAACCTTGGGGAATCCTCCTGGCAAGCATTCTGGGGTGTGCCATGAATCATATGAATTCAGTATGTGCACACAATTAAAATGAAATAGTCATTTCAGCACTAGAAACACATTCGCGAGTGCACAAATTAGTCATAATTGGATGCTTAAATTAACCAGGAAGGCGTTTCATAAGAAGGCCATATTTATAACACATAAAGTAGATATCAATACCTTCAAAATGGAATCAGTTTGAAGTTTTATTTACTGCCCACATGAACTTTTCTTCTAATAAAATTCAACCACAAAATGTTTTTTATTTTTTTAGATTTCAGAGGTTTTGGATTGCATTTATTTAGAGGATGTGACAAACAGTGACCATAAAAAGTCAGTCACGGTCGCCAGCCTTCAAAACAAATGCAACCACTGGTGACCTTGAAACGGAGGTCAAGGTCACCGGCCTTCAAACCCATGTGAAGTACACCTCCAAGGCATGTACCCACCAAATATTAAGTTTCTGCGAGCAATAGGTGCCGAGCTATGTTGCGGTGAAGGATTTGACAGTTGTGACCAGTGGTTACTTTCAAAAGTAGGTCAAGGTCACTGGCCTTCAAACCCATGCGAAGTACTCCTCCAAGGCATGTACCCACCAAATATGAAGTTTCTGCGAGCAAAAGGTGTCGAACTACGTTGGGGCAAAGGATTTGAGAGTTGTGACCACTAGTGACCTTGAAAAGTAGGTCAAGGTCACTGACCTTCAAATCCATGCGAAGTACTCGTCCAAGGCATGTACCCACTAAATACAAAGTTTTTGCGAGCAATAGGTGCCGAGCTACGTTGCGGTGAACGAATTGTGGCCGGACGGACGGACAGAAGGACGGACAACCCGGATGCTATATGTCCCGCCTCGCTGCATAAGCGCCGTGCGGGGCATAAAAATCACAGCGCACAGCCCTGATCATTGCATGCCCATTGGCTCCGATATTGAAAGGATATTGTGCTTTTATTCCTGAGGTCATGTCCAAACTCTGGTCATTCTGGCCATGTTACAGTTGATGATCCGCTGTTCACCATGGTCATTGCGCACCCAATGGGCAGTCGCAGGGTGCTCTGTGAGGTGCTTTTGCATGGCCTGTGTGGTGTTTGTGTGTCTTCCAGGCTTGGCGAATCAGGTGCAGCTTCATACTTCACGGTGACCATTGCGATCATGGCGGTTTGTGAGAGGATACCGAGCGGACCGTGTAAGGTCCCGACAGCAGCTGAGTGCCTCTTTAACATCATGCAGCCTTCAACATGATTTCATGACCGCACAAGGAACACTGGGCAGACTCCGTCCCTGTGTAAAGGGGGATTAAATGCCAAATGGTTTTATTCAGAACATGACGTTTGACCAAACGTTGCAAAATGGTGGTGATAAAACAGCTGCAGTATCTACCAGAGGTGGGATGAAGTCACCATCAAGTCACTCTCAAGTCATTAATCAGCAAATCCCAAGTCATCATGACCACCAATTGTTTGCAAGCTGACGGGTCTGGTATCTACTGGCAGTTGGAACGTATTGTACTGCACATCCCTGGCTGCAGCCACACAACATGACTGAGCATTTCTGACATTGTAGCATTCTGATCATTTAGCTTATCATTCCATCAGTCTTGCATATTTTGTTGAGACAGAGAGAGAGAGAAATATTTTTGGTGTAGATACTTCTACACTGCCATCATTGAGTCCATCATCTCCTCCATCACCATCTGGTACTCCGCTGCCACTGCTAAGGACAGGAGCAGGCTGCAGCGTATCATCCACGCAGTAGAGGTGATCGACTGCAATCTGCCATCCCTACAGGACCTGTACACCTCCAGCGACCTGAGGCGATCAAGGAAGATAGTGGGCGATCCCTCTCACCCAGGACACAAACTTTTTGTTACCCTCCCCTCTGGCAGATGGCTGTTGTCCATCAGGACTAAAACCTCAATACACAAAACAGCTTCTTTCTTCAAGACACAAAAACAGGTAGACATAAATAATGCCCCACTCCCACAAAGTACAGCTTGCTCATCCCCGCGCTGAAAGGTACTGTACATCTGCATGCCTGCACAGCCCCATTCCACTATGTTATACAGTAGTGTTCAGAATAATAGTAGTGCTATGTGACTAAAAAGATTAATCCAGGTTTTGAGTATATTTGTTACATGGGAAACAAGGTACCAGTAGCTTCAGTGGATTCTCGCAAATCCAACAAGACCAAGTATTCATGATATGCACACTCTTAAGGCTATGAAAATGGGCTATTAATAAAAAGTATAAAAGGGGGTGTTCACAATAATAGTAGTGTGGCATTCAGTCAGTGAGTTCATCAATTTTGTGGAACAGGTGTGAATCAGGTGTCCCCTATTTAAGGATGAAGCCAGCACCTGTTGAACATGCGTTTCTCTTTGAAAGCCAGAGGAAAATGGGATGTTCAAGACATTGTTCAGAAGAACAGCATAGTTTGATTAAAAAGTTGATTGGAGAGGGGAAAACTTATACCTAGGTGCAAAAAATTATAGGCTGTTTATCTACAATGATCTCCAATGCTTTAAAATGGACAAAAAAAACTAGACGCGTGGAAGAAAATGGAAAACAACCATCAAAATGGACAGAAGAATAACCAGAATGGCAAAGGCTCACCCATTGAGCAGCTCCAGGATGATCAAAGACAGTCTGGAGTTACCTGTAAGTGCTGTGACAATTAGAAGACACCTGTGTGCAGCTAATTTATTTGCAAGAATCCCCCGCAAAGTCCCTCTGTTAAATAAAAGACATGTGCAGAAGAGGTTACAATTTGCCAAAGAACACATCAACTGGCCTAAAGAGAAATGGAGGAATATTTTGTGGACTGATGAGAGTACCAAACCAACAAAATTAATTCCTCGCAGATGTGAAGAAATCATGAAAAACTGCGGTTATACAACTAAATACTAGTTTAGTGATTCACAGGATTGCTAAAAAAGCAGTTTAAACATAATAGTTTTGAGTTTGTAGTATCAACAGCAGATGCTACTATTATTGTGAACACCCCCTTTTCTACTTTTTTACTAATAGCCCAATTTCATAGCCTTAAGAGTGTGAATATCATGAATGCTTGGTCTTGTTGGATTTGTGAGAATCTACTGGTACCTTGTTTCTCATGTAACAAGAAATATATTCAAAACCTGGATTAATCTTTTTAGTCACATAGCACTACTATTATTCTGAACACTACTGTATGAATTTTGGCAACACACACACATATTCCCAAACTGAAACCAAAGCAGGACAAAGACTGATGAGTACAGCACCTGCTCAGACATTTCAACGTTTAATCTGTGTTACCACCGCTCTATCCATCCCTGATGAGTCAGTCTACGTAATGTGACCAGGCAGGATGATTTTTGTTAACGTTAACCGAAAACAAAGAGGACAGGCACTATGGTCACTAAGCTTTCCTCATGCACTGGCAGCTGCTCAAATGTCACGGTGACCTGCCTTCATTTCCATAAAGAAGGGATGTTTAAAAAAAAAAAACAGCCTGTGAAAGCCAACAAACTGGTGACATTCAAAGCTGAAATAAATTTTATTGGATCTACAACATTAAAAATATTTGGGCTTTTGTTTTTCCAGATCTGAGGTGCCTTTTAACTCCCCAAAATTTTGAGGTGATGCAAAGCAACACCAGTTCTTTTTGTCATTTCTCAAAGTGCACACTTTCTGGAGCTGAGCAAATAAAATCCTGTGCATGTGTTTAGTTCATTTGGGGGACATGGCTGGAGGATGAGAAATGGAGGCTGGCAGGACTGGAACATTTCAGGTCAGCTTTTGAAGGTGAGCTTCATTGCAACAAAGAATAAACCAATCATGCAGCCGCTCAGGCCTTCATCAGGGCGCTGACCACAGCACGGGCGTTGAGGCTCCGCAGGTCGTTGTAGGTCTGCCCTGTGCCCACAAACACAATGGGTTGACCTGTGATGTAGGTCATGGAGATGGCAGCACCAACCTTTGCAGGAAGAAGGCGGAGTGATGCTTGAGTAAGACCTCATTTCAACACTGCTCAGATGAAAGATTACAATGACTTATCAAAGTGAAAATTAGAAGGGACCCTGAGTGCAACACACAAACCTATATCATAACATATGGTTCGTTGTGAGCTGATCAGTGCAGTGCTGATCACAGAACTTCAGATGGTCCAAAATGATCAGCTACATCTTTAATCAATTCCTCGAAATAGGATTCTAAATTTCACTTTGACATGGGCTATAGACCAGATGTTTTATCTTTGCTTGTGCCCTGATGTACCTGCAGATGTCCAAATAGCTGTTTTTGGACCACAACATGATCAGTCATTTACGCCGATACATAGCCCCAATCAAATACTTGCATTTTTCTACATAATACAGTTCAAGTACATTAAAGTTAATGTAGTGGATATGTTTGACACTAACAGCTCTGTAACGCAGTGAGACAAAAATAAATACACACACAAACAAACCTGCAATCCTGCATCTTTTTTAATTAACATGGGTCTTAATTCCACTTACTGCAACTTTGAAGCGATATTCAGTTAAATGCATACCCAGATGAAAGAAGGTAATAGTACACACTCCAGTCAAGTTAATATCAGTAATATCTCAACAGGTTGTCAGCTGTCACACTGTAAGAAGAAGGGAAGGTAGTAGATCACTGGATCAACAAAAATCTACATCAAAACTACAGGGAGCAAAGTTGCTTCTGTCAAAAACAGACTGTGTATCAACTGGCCTGAAGAGAAATGGAGGAATATTTTGTGGACTGATGAGAAAAATTGTTCTTTTTGGGTCCAAGGGCTGCAGACAGTTTGTGAGATGACCCCCAAACCATGAATTCAAGCCACAGTTCACAGTGAAGACAGTGAAGCATGGTGGTGCAAGCATCATGATATGGGCATGTTTGTCCTACTATGGTGTTGGGCCTATGTATCACATACCAGGTATCATGGATCAGTTTGGATATGTCAAAATACTTGAAGAGGTCATGTTTCCTTATGCTGAAGAGGACATGCCCTTGAAATGAGTGTTTCAACAAGACAATGACCCCAAGCACACTAGTAAACAAGCAAAATCTTGGTTCCAAACCAACAAAATTAATGCCTCACAAATGTGAAGAAATCATAAAAACTATGGTTATACAAGTAAATACTAGTTTAGTGATACACAGGATTGCTAAAAAAGCAGTTTGAACATAATAGTTTTGAGTTTGTAGCATCAACAGCAAATGCTACTATTACAGTGAACACCCCCTTTTCTACTTGTTTTTACTCATAGCCCAATTTCATAGCCTTAAGAGTGTGCATATCATGAATGCCTGGTCTTGTTGGATTTGTGAGAATCTACTGGCACCTTGTTTCCCATGTAACAATAAGAAATATACTCAAAACCTGGATTAATGGTTTTAATCACATAGCACTACTATTATTCTGAACACTACTGTATTTGACAGTGAACATAGCTTTGCCCATTTGTCTATTTGACTCCTTCACTTCTTACTGAAGTATTTTTTTGCCTTTTTATTTTTATTGTTGTTTATGCACCAATTACGTTTTATAGAAGTATTGTTTCCTTTTTTACTGTTATTTTTATGCACCAATGACACCAGATCAAATTCCTTGCATGTGAGAACTTACTTGGCAATAAATTTTATTCTGATTCTGATATCAGATCATTCCGGGTACTTCTTTGTAGTATTGTTGTTGAGGACTTGATATGACAAGCTGTTGTTGCTATAACTTGTAATCTCAGATGTGATGCTGTTGTTGCTGCATTGTGAACTATTGACAGGTTTATAATTTGTTAGTCCACCTATCCAACATAACAATCAGCCGCCACTGAGTACACAGCATTTCCATTTACACCCAGTGGTAGCATTGAGGGTGTGGCGCTCTGACAGTGTGGCACAAAGAAGTAACATATTGCAGTACTTTCCAGCGAAGCACCGCAGCTGTAAATGATGGCAGGAGCAAATGTTGGCGGCCATGTTCAGATTATCACTACATATGCTCTGCACATTTCATCCTGACTAATTAAAATTGCTTCTCTGATCACTTCTAATAATATTTTGACCTATTTAGTGGTGTAGAAGCAGTTTATTACAAAGGTCTAAGCTTGCTCCATAGCCATACACTGTATAATGGTGTTAGCCTTCTAAGTCAATACTGAACCAGTTAAAATAGATTTTGAAGTGAAAAGCTTAACCCATAAACATCTTATAATAGAGCATAGTTTGAAAAATGCCACTGCTCCCCTTTAACAGATATAAGGCTAACAGTTCATGAACTCCTTGAAGAAAGATAACGGTCAGGTCAAAGGCTATTTCCATAGTGAAATTTGGTTTTAAGGCCACACAGGATTAGCAGAAGTCTGGATAAGGCTGGACTAATCAGTATCTGACAGTTTCCTACTATTCTCTGAAATCTTTCATGGACCTTGACTGCAAATATGCATGAAAGAATGTTACATGGGAAGGAAGTTAATTCCTCTAAACAGAGACTGAGCCCTCTCTAAAATTAGTTTTCCCTATCAGAACATTCAGAAGTGTGGCCTTGCCATCCTGGCACACTCTCTGAGCCTGCTTGATGATGTCACACAGCCCGTCTTCATCCTCACGCCTTACAAGGAATCCCTTACCACCAAAGCCATCCGCCACTATATGGTAATCTGCAAAGCAATTTTTTCTATTAATAAGTGTCAATGCATCAAAGAGAAAATCTGTGTAGAGTGTACGATTATGGGCTCCACAGACAATACAAAATATCACAACAGCCACACTACATACTGGACACAACACACACCTGTAAAAGAGAGGCCACATGCCACGTTGCTGCCAAGGAGCGGGACTTGCTCTCTGGCAATCTGACTCCAACATGCATCATTTCCCACAAGTGCAATCACTGGTGTCTGAGAAACAGCAATGAAATTTGGAAATATTGTAAATATAAAGTCATGAAAGTTGCTGCATTGCTAAGGACAGTGCTGGATTTTGTATGGACCATAAACCTCTCTGAAGCACCCTTTAATGTTCTGTTAAAAATTGTTGATAAAATGAAAAAAAAAATAGTGTCCTGTCCAGGGTGTACCGCTGCCGTCCCCTAAAAATTGGTCCGCCCTGTCTCCACTACACATGCGTCATTTCAGACCACAGCAGCTCTTCTGAAACAGACTCTTTTCACACAAAGCGATCAAAGTGAATAATGTGATTATTAACCATCAGATGACAAGGTAAAAACTCTTAAATCATTCTAAAGTCAGTTTTAAGCAGAAACGAGGCGATAATCTGTGATGCTTTGAAATGATGAAGGCGCAGTGAATGTGAAAGCTAGCAGCTTGTGGAGCTCTGATCGTTTCCTCTGTCTTTTATTATGAAATAATGCTGAATTCATGTGGAAACGATTGTTGTACAAAAGCTTCAGATAATTGTCGCTGCGACAGATGATGACTGGAGTGCAGTTTGAAGCAGAAACGAGGTGATAATCGGTGAACCGCGACTGATGACGCATGCGCAGTGAAGGCAGGGCAAACCGATGTTTAGGGGGGACTGTTCTGTCTGCGACACCCCGCCTCACATCCTATGACTGTTGGGATAGGCTCCAGCCCTCCATGACCCTTAATTGAAGTAAGTCGTTGAAGATGAGTGAATGAGTTATTCATTTTCTGTAATCCACAAAATTATTTCTGTTTTGGATTACAGCAGTAAATAGCTCATCACATAATTTCAATAAATGTAATTTATTTTTGCAAAATACTTGTCTGGGTAGGTGTACTTGGTTTCAGTGCGGAAAGTTCTGGTTCAAACCCCACCCCTGCTACATTTTTCCGGGTAATGTGGAGTTGCGTCAGGAAGGGCATCAGGCTTAAAACTTGTGCCAAATCCACATGCAGACTGCTGTGGCGACCCCGAGTGAAAACAAGGGAACAGCTGAAGGGACATACTTTACTTTTTTGGGTAGGTAAAGTAACAACCAAAAAACAGGATTACGTCTGTGTGACATGAAAATATACTACTTCATATATGTATGTAGTCATAGTTAAGTACACAATCAATACATAATCAAAGAAATGGCAGCACATCAAATTCTGTCTTTGTGAACTTTGAAATTACAGACATTTTGTTGTACGAGTTGCTCTCAAGTTGCATGTATTTTCTTTATCCAATTTCATTTGGTGTGGATATGACACACAATGCAAATACTGTGTTGGTGCTTTCACCTTGTGCCTGGTGAAGGTGTCAAACTCAGCAATACTGTATCCTGAAGACCCATCACCATACACTATCCATACCTGGAAAAAACAAAACAAAAGACAAAATACACCATAAAGTTAAGAATGTGTGTGTTTTTTTGTAAAGTCCTTTCATTAATAGAACTAGTGCAGTGCCCGTAGGTAGTTTGTATTCCTATAGAAAATTGGGAGCTTAAGTAGATTTCTCATGGATGGTCGTAATTGGCTGAGTTTGAAGGTGGGATATAGAAAGAGGTGCACTGATATTATATGTTTATTTGAATACAGTGTTTCATATTGTTAAAAAAAAATCAGTTTTATTATCAATTATATGAAAACAAAAGAATTCCTATTAAACAAATTATTGGAAGAGAGTCAGACAAAATTAAACAGAACATTTAGAATATTTGAAACAGCAAATCAGTATCCCATCTCCTGAACACAGTTTATTTAAACTTGAACTCACAGCAAATATAAGATTTTATTCAGCTTATGTACTTAATGAAATGTTGTACAAATTGTGGGAAAATATAATATTTTATTTGGCTTATGTACTTACTGAAATTCTGTACAAATAGTGAGAAATTTGTTGGTGCTATAAAAAAATGGATTTTAGCTAACGTCTCCTCTGTGTTGTCAAGTTAAACTCAGTCGCAAGAAACACTGACAACATGCCTTTCACAGTAAAAGTATTTGCTGGGATGGCAGCATTAAACATTTTATTGTGAAATGGTGCAAGCAACATGAATTATCTGATGTTTAACTTTGCTACCAGTAACATCAGCAAGCCACGCCATCTTGGAAGTACGAATGTTAGTTACAATGTTAATCAAAATAAAGGTTATGAAAATGAATCCCCAAAATTTTCATAAGAAAGGATGCACATCATCATGCCATGTGCAAGCCCTATCTGAAAGCTGGGGTCGATCTGACAGTCAGAGAGATATTCGAGCCACATACACACACACAGATGTTTCCTGCTTTATACACAGATACCTCAGCTTCAGGCCGGCACAGTTTTGCTCCGAGGGCAAAGCCTCCTCCAACTCCCAGCGTCCCAAATGCTCCTAATACGACATGAAACAATAATGTCATGGGAGTGTTACAGCAAAGAAAAATGTTAATCCCACTGGAATTGTAACAACTGTGCAGTATACTGATTGGACTGGTATAGTGGATCAACAGTTACATTTGGTACAAAACTTGGAAGCTTCTTCATAACAACTCAGAGAGACAAAATTGAAGTCGTAGTCAATCACATAAAAACAACAAATGGTAGCACTTTTCCATCTGATGCCTAAGCTCAAAGTGCTTTACCGTGACGTCTTACATTCACCTTTTCACACACACTGATGGCAGCCTCCTGAATGCCAGGCACTCAACTGCGCATTTGGAGCAACTTGAGGATTAAGGACCTTGCTCAAGGGATCATACTTATTCTTCTGTCTCATGGGAACTGAACTTTGGATATTGCAAGTTTATTTCCCAAGGTACAGCAGCAAATTCCTATGCTGATATTGGAGCCATCACTAACCTTGTATGGTTTCCATTTGGTTTGGAGATTTGAACAGTTGGTTCAGTTTGCATTCTGATTACAACAGAATAATACCACCATCCACTTGGATCCTGACTGAGTCCCAGCTTTTCAAGTCAGCCACAGTAAACTAAATAGTGCAATGTTCCCCCTTTAATGATAATCCAATCATTTGTGCTTTGCTTTTAATGTTAGCAAAAGTGGTAACTGAACTGCAAATTAGAACACTGAACATTAAGCATTTTTTTCAGATTTCCTTCTTGTTAATAAGAGCGAGTGCATGTTTAATTTTAAAATACAAGTTTATTCAAGAATTGTCATGCTGACTGTGGGATCTCACCTGGGTCGAGCCAGCGCAGAGGTCCTCTTGGTTTCAATATGTAAGCAGCACTTCCCACAAAATCACCCCCATCTGCAACAATGATGCTGTCCTCTGCCATCAGCTCATCCACACAGTGGAGAACTTTCAGGGGATTTAAGTGATGATCTGTCTTCTCATCAGCTTTCACCCTGAAAATAAACAAATAAATTTAGATATATACATGCCACACATCCAGATGCAGTATTAACTGATGATCTTGTCCTCATGATCTCTGAAAACATATGGATAATCTACTGGTGGATGCTAACCTGTTTGCATTTTCTTTGCTGATGTCTCCTGCTTTGAGGCTCTGAAGCCATTCCTCTTGGCAGCGGTGTCCCTTTAAGCCTTTGGAAAGACGAACTAAGAAAGAACCTGCATCACCTTTAAAACAGATGAAAAAAAAACAAACAAACAATGGATTTTCATTTGTGTTTGATATATTAGTCATGAACACTGGAGCTAATTTCCATCAAAACTAAGATGTTCAGTCTGCCAGTTTTATAGAAGTGAGATTTTCATTTCTCTGACCGTAAACATTTTGTGGATATCCTTCATATTCACGGCGATTAGAAGGGCAAGAAGAAGATTTAATAGAGTCAGTCAATGAGTGACCAGGTTTGTAAAATTTTCATAGGTAACTCTGTAAAAACTACTGTATATTCAGCTCTGGGTGATTGGGTTCTGATGGAAACAGTTGGGGACCAGTGGACCTCCTATTTAGGGCCACAATGGCCTCTGTTATGGAAATTTAAACAGATATATATTGGTTGTGAAGCCTTGTCGCTAATTACAGAGGTCTTTGTTAGCACTGGATTTCACCGTTGCTTGTTCAATATGATATTAGTACTGATGGTTGCTGTGATGTTCATCATAATCTAACTATTCATAAAGTAGTCACACCATCAATTTAAGGCCATGATTCATTCAAATTTCATACGGTACCTTTTAATGATAAAATTTAGCGGCCACTACTGCCCAGCTAACAACAAATGCAACTGCAGCATTGCTGTTAGGTGTTCGTTTCATTGCAACCCAAACAACGGTGTCACAACGTGGCAGCAACGTTACAATTAATGTTCAGGGGAGTGTTTCTTATAGCAACAGTCCCGAACATTTCTGGAACACTGTAGGGACGTGGCCTTGCTGAAAACTAGTAGTCCATAGTAGCCAGCATCCTCTTTTACACCATGGTGTGCTGGGGGGGGGCAGCACATCCAAGAAGGACACATCCAGGCTGTACAAACTGATCAGGCGGGTTGGCTCTGTGGTTGACATAAAGCTGGACTCTCTGGTGTTGGTGGCAGAGAAGAGAACACTGGACAAACTGCTGGACATTATGGATGATGCCAGTCACCCTCTGCACACCATCATCAGCAACCAGAGGAGCCTCTTCAGCCATAGATTGCTCTTTCCCAAGTGCAGGTCCAACAGAGTATCCCTCAGGCCATCAGACTGTACAACTCCTCACTCCGGGGGAGAAGGAGTAACAGGAAGACAGAGGTGGGGAATGAGAGAAACAGTACTAGCCAGTAAACCAGTATTGATCAGTATGTCTGGTATTTATATTATTGCAAACTGTTTTTCTTTTTAACTTTCACTTTTTATACCTCTGTGTGCTTCTTAACCTGTGTGCTGCTATACAATGCTGCTGGAACTTCAATTTCCCTGAGGGAGTCTTCCCAAGGGATCAATAAAGATCTATCTAATCTTACAAAGTTTGAGAGATTACGTTGCTAAAATGTTATATTAGGAATTACATTAGGAATAACAGGCTGTCTAGGTAAAATGTGAAAAAAATACAATTTTAATAAGTTGAGAATTTGTTACTTGTAGGCCTACCACTATAGCGAATTAAGAATGCAGTGTCAATTGTGGTAAGTAAATGTCTCTATTCATGATCAATGCACAGATTTAGCCCTCTGGAGTTGACTAACGCGCCCCATGTCAAAAGACACATGACCTAATTAAATGGACATAGCACATAATCCACTACACTCTGTTTGAATGTGTGTTGAACGTGTGGAATTCAATCTGTATACCACTTTTTAATTTTGTTAATAGGCCAAGTATAACTTGAATTATGATTAATAATTTATGCAAGGTTTTTTTTTCTTGGACAATATGCTCATATTTGTTGCGCGTTTTGTAGACATCCGCAGCAAAAATGACTCATTTCCTCATTCTCCCGCAGTAGAGAGAAGGGTGGAAAGAAACAGGACTCCCTCATCTGAAGCAGGAGAAAGGTGTGTTTACCATTGGTGGAAAACTCAGAAACTAACCAATCGAAATCACAAAGTCCACATGGGTTTGATGACAACCCACAGACCCCACATGGCTGTGCGTGTGTGTGCACGCGCGCACACACATACGTTTTGTGAATGAGAATTTTCTTCCATCTCTGCCTGTCTGCGATAGCAAACAAGTAAAAAAATTATACAAATTTTTCTTTATCACTGATACATAATATATTACCTAATAAACAATAATCCCCAATCACAGCAGCCAGTTTTGAAAGTGGTCTGATATTTGCCAGGCTTGAAGTGTGTTTTTAGTGTGTGGAGTGTTTTAGCATGTGGTGTAGTTATTTTATTTAATTGTTTATTTTGTGCATCAAAATAATGAGGCATCTTGGACCAACGCATCAAGATTTTCTCTCTTTTTTGAACTGCATGAAGATGATCGAAGCGCGGAGTGTGTCATCAGAGTCTGAACCAGAGCATGATCAGTCTGATGATGAAGTGGACTTTATTGTTCTGGTCTGGACGAACGAGAGCAGGTGGATCAACCAATGTGAGCACAGATCTGCACAGTGGATCGGATTACGCGCTTCTCTTTACAGTTTCTCCAGGACTCAGGCACTGCAGAGCTATGCTCCAGTGCCGAGTCCTGGAACACAGAGCAGGGTGCAGACACACTGCGCCAGCAGTAAGCAGGTTCCAGGTACAGAGAACACAGAAGTCCAGGTAGAGCCGCCCCCCCCCCAAAGTTCAAAACACCTTTCTCTATTGTTTTTTTGTTGTTGTTGTTGTTGCCACTAACATAGTCAGTTAGGACAGTCTGTACCAACACCAATAAAAAAATGCTACAAAAACAAGGAATTAGGGAAAAATACACATGGATATTGAGGTTGAATATCTGTACAAATTTTGGGGGCTTGTGATGTGCATTGGAGAGGAATTGTTTTTCTGAGTGGCACAAATATAATTTGTGTGGCATCTTCTTGCATATTAAATAGACACAAAAAAAAAAAACACCTGAAGCATTTCCTGCATTTTAATGTGAATTGTTGTATATAACTCATGGATTAAAGCAATAAATTTTCATCTGACTGAAATTTTTTCCTGGCAAAAATCAATGCCAGCAATTCCCTAAAATGTGGTGTAGTGGGGCCACACACTCTTTTTTCCTCAATAAATACAGTATACAAATCTATTCTAAAAAGCCTCTAAGGAGAGAGAGACAAAGCATAAAAAGAATGCAAAACCTGAACATAAAGGTACATAAAAGGGTGGTGGGGGGGTGTAGTCTTGATTCTAGGGGGTCTGGGGGTGCTTCCCCCAGAACATTTTTTAAAGAGCAAGTCACATTTTGTGTATTCTGGTGAATTTTAATGGGAACAAAGCCCTCTGAAACAAAAGTCACTTCAAACTGTGAAATAAAAACACAGTATTGATTATGGGGGGTCCGGGGGATCCCCCCCAGACATTTTTTTAAGAGAGCAAGTCAAATTTTGTGTATTCTGGTGAATTTTAATGAGTATGAAACCCTCTGAAACATAAAAGTCACTTCAAACTGTCAAGTAAAAACACAGTATTTATTCTGGGGGATCTCTTTTAAAGAGCAAGTCAAATTTTGCATGCACACTGATAAACTTGAAACTGGCTTATTCTCATTTAAACGGTAAAATGCTCTCACTCGTAAAACAAACGTAGCGTACCGCAAATTAAACTTTATCAAAGCCATTTAAAGATATCAATCGATTCGTGACTCACCGTTTTTGTTGATTAAAGTCACTAACCAGGACTTTGGTGTGATCAATAAACGAGGCTCGTCCGCTGTGTCCCACCGGAGTTATTATTCGTTCCTCATCAACGTGGCTTTTGTGAGGGGCAGCCAACACTCAGACCCGGACTGGATCACTAATATCTGCCACTTCACCACTTCATCAACTGAAGTTAAAGATAATGTCCTCCCTTATGTGAAACGTGACTCGTTCCTTCAAATGCTGAAGTGACTCGTCTGCTGCGGGCTCTCTCTCTCTCTCTCTCTCTCAGAGGGCAAAAGCATGACTATTTTATTTTTATATAGTGTGGCCTCAAGCGGGATAAAAGTAAAAGTAGCTTAAAAATAGCTTCATTCATGAAGCCAGTGCTGTGACTGAGTGGCAAGGCGCAGGTCATTGCAATCTGCGAACAGCGACTGTCATTTTGGGCACAAGAATGAAAAAAAAAAATCCTCTAACACTTTTAATCACTAGATTTTTAAATAGTCATCAGTCTAGCATGAAAAATATCAACTAGACACAAGTCAAATGTTACTGGTCCATGATTTTGGACCAGTGGTTTTCTCCACCCCTGATGATTGCAACTTCAGCACAAGTTGTGTCTTCTTTAAATGTGTGTGTGGTATTTGACCCTTTGATTTCTGGTACGTTTTCTCCACAGCTTCTGCTTGATATTCACACTGATCACAGCATCCTACTGGATAGGCTTAGAACACACAGGATGTGGGTACAGCTGCAACAGCAGATGAATGGCTTCAAACACGATATAGAATTTATGTCTCCAAAAATTATCATGGCTCATCATCTGCAACAAAATCATGTGGCACATCTAAAGGGTGAAATCTTGGTCTTTTCCTCCAGTTTTGAGAATGTGGCATACTGTGAACATACCTTGAACTGCTACAGTTGGCTTCCAGAACATATCTGAGTTTTTCAGCAGCTGTGTCTTGTCTCTGTTGACAGCAATGATCTTGCTGCGTTTGTTGAAAACTCTGCCATAGTTCAGACGGAAATCACATACAGTACCTATAAACAAGGAACACACATTACAAATGTACTTTGAGGAAATCTGGACAGCCCGTGCTTAAGCATCCTGGAAAAATGCAGCTATCTAACAATGTTCTTCTCAGCAGAACTACAAGATGAATATGAATGAGCAATTGCTATGGCTATGTTATTAGTTCCTACGCTAATATCAGAATAAGTGTTACTCATTCTTTTATTATATTATGGCAAATCTCCAGTGGAATTTGAATCTTCTCTGCCCATTCCAATCTATAAATCTTATGGAGGCAAAAAAGGACTGTCTGAGGCTGTTTGTGGAAAAATAAAAAGTAAGGGAACTGACTGATTTTCTGTAATAATTTATTTCTTTAATTTGAAGCTTCGAAGTCACACACAATGCCAGAGTGCATGCAGCAAAATCTGAAAAAGTGTGTGCCAAGCAACTTGTGAAAAGTGTTCTTTTTGTACATTTAGAGAATGGCGGGGCTGTTGCAAACAGTCACATACATTTTACTAGTAAATGTAACTATTTTACATTTTGCCAATAAGTGAAACTGTTCAGTTTTCCCATGAAAACTCTCGCTAAGACTGAATGTTATCAGTGTTTCGGCCTTGGAGGAGAGACGGTGACTTTTATCAGTGCAGCTGCAAAACAAGGTTACATAAAGAGAGAGTTTAGATGCAAAAGTTTTAGGCAGGCTATCTGTAAGGCAAAAATGAATAAATTTAACATGACACATGACAATATGTATGCCGAACCTGCCAACAGCACCACGTCAGCCTCCTTCAGAGCTTCTCGTCTGTTCTGCCGAATGTGGATTGGGCTGTTTCTACCCAGTATGCCACGTGACATGCCTCCAAGGAAGCATGGGATACCCAGCTCCTCTAACACCTTCCTGTAAATACAAGATTGCAAAGCATATAATCATACTAAGAATATAAAATGTTGTAGATGTTACATACATAAGAGACTACAATTTTGTGAGGACGATGCAACTTTGCTTCCTTAAATTAGTTGTACCTGAATTAAGATGAAGCAACATTTGAAGAGTTACAAAGCATTTTTGGAATTAAGTCTCGACTTTGAAAGTGCACAATGTAAGTGTATTTGGGTGTATCCAGCAACATTTTGCTATTTATATGCCACATAATACTGGAATGAGCCCAAACTAAGGTACACAGCACAAAGATGTTGCATTTAATTAATTAGTCAAGGGAGTCAAGGGAAAACTCCCTTTTAACAGGAAGAAACCTCCAGCAGAAACAGGCTCAGGGAGGGGCAGTCTTCTGCTGGGACTGGTTGGGGCTGAGGGGAGAGAATCAGGAAAAAGACATGCTGTGGAAGAGAGCAGAGATCAATCACCAATTATTAAAAGCAGAGTGGTGCATACAGAGCAAAAAGAGGTGAATAAAAAGAAACACTGGGTGAATCATGGGAAACCCCCCAGCAGTCTAAGTCTATAGCAGCATAACTAAGGGATGGTTCAGGGTCACCTGATCCAGCCCTAACTATAAGCTTTTTCAAAAAGGAAAGTTTTAAGCTTAATCTTTAAAGTAGAGAGGGTGTCTGTCTCCCTAATCCGAATTGGGAGCTGGTTCCACAGGCAAGGAGCCTGAAAGCTGAAGGCTCTGCCTCCCATTCTACTCTTACAAACCCTAGGAACTACAAGTAAGCCCGCAGTCTGACAGCGAAGCGCTCTATTGGGGTGATATGGTACTAAGAGGTCCCTAAGACAAGATGGGACCTGATTATTCAAAACCTTATAAGTAAGAAGAAGAATTTTAAATTCTATTCTGGAATTAACAGGGAGCCAATGAAGAGAGGCCAATATGGATGAAATATGCTCTCTCCTTCTAGTCCCTGTCAGCACTCTAGCTGCAGCATTTTGAATTAACTGAAGGCTTTTCAGGGAACTTTTAGGACAACCTGATAATAATGAATTACATTAGTCCAGCCTAGAAGAAATAAATGCATGAATTAGCTTTTCAGCATCACTCTGAGACAAGACCTTTCTAATTTTAGAGATATTGCGCAAATGCAAAAAAGCAGTCCTACATATTTGCTTAATACACGCATTGAAGGACATATCCTGATCAAAAATGACTCCAAGATTTCTCACAGTATTACTGGAGGTCAGGGTAATGCCATCCAGAGTAAGGATCTGGTTAGACACCATGTTTCTAAGATTTGTGGGGCCAAGTACAATAACTTCAGTTTTATCTGAATTTAAAAGCAGGAAATTAGAGGTCATCCATGTCTTTATGTCTGAAAGACATTCCTGCAGTTTAACTAATTGGTGTGTGTCCTCTGGCTTCATGGATTTATAAAGCTGGGTATCATCTGCGTAACAATGAAAATTTAAGCAATGCTTTCTAATAATACTGCCTAAGGGAAGCATGTATAAAGTGAATAAAATTGGTCCTAGCACAGAACCTTGTGGAACTCCATAATTAACCTTAGTCTGTGAAGAAGACTCCCCATTTACATGAACAAATTGTAATCTATTAGATAAATATGATTCAAACCACTGCAGCGCAGTGCCTTTAATACCTATGGCATGCTCTAATCTCTGTAATAAAATTTTATGGTCAACAGTATCAAAAGCTGCACTGAGGTCTAACAGGACGAGCACAGAGATGAGTCCACTGTCTGAGGCCATAAGAAGATCATTTGTAACCCTCACTAATGCTGTTTCTGTACTATGATGAATTCTGAAACCTGACTGAAACTCTTCAAATAGACCATTCCTCTGCAGATGATCAGTTAGCTGTTTTACAACTACCCTTTCAAGAATTTTTGAGAGAAAAGGAAGGTTGGAGATTGGCCTATAATTAGCTAAGATAGCTGGGTCAAGTGATGGCTTTTTAAGTAATGGTTTAATTACTGCCACCTTAAAAGCCTGTGGTACATAGCCAACTAATAAAGATAGATTGATCATATTTAAGATTGAAGCATTAACTAATGGTAGGGCTTCCTTGAGCAGTCTGGTAGGAATGGGGTCTAATAGACATGTTGATGGTTTGGATGAAGTAACTAATGAAAATAACTCAGACAGAACAATCGGAGAGAAAGAGTCTAGCCAAATACCAGCATTACTGAAGGCAGCCGAACATAAAGATATGTCTTTGGGATGGTTATGAATAATTTTTTCTCTAATAGTTAAAATTTTATTTGCAAAGAAAGTCATGAAGTCATTACTAGTTAAAGTTAAAGGAATACTCGGCTCAATAGAGCTCTGACTCTTTGTCAGCCTGGCTACAGTGCTGAAAAGAAGCCTGGGGTTGTTCTTATTTTCTTCAATTAGTGATTAATAGTAAGATATCCTTGCTTTACGGAGGGCTTTTTTAAAGAGCAACAGACTCTTTTTCCAGGCTAAATTAAGATCTTCTAAATTAGTGAGACGCCATTTCCTCTCCAACTTATGGGTTATCTGCTTTAAGCAGCGAGTTTGTGAGTTACACCACGGAGTCAGGCACTTCTGAATTAAGGCTCTCTTTTTCAGAGGAGCTACAGCATCCAAAGTTGTCCTCAATGAGGATGTAAAACTACTGACGAGATAATCTATCTCACTCACAGAGTTTAGGTAGCTACTCTGCACTGTGTTGGTATATGGCATTGAAGAACATAAAGAAGGAATCATATCCTTAAACCTAGTTACAGCGCTTTCAGAAAGACTTCTACTATTCCACACTACTGGGTAGTCCATTAAAGTAAATGTAAATGTTACTAAGAAATGATCAGACTACGGGGTTTTCAGGGAATACTGTTAAGTCTTCAATTTCTATGCCATATGTCAGAAGAAGATCTAAAGTGCGGTTAAAATGGTGGGTGGGCTCATTAACATTTTGAGCAAAACCAACTGAATCTAATAATAGATTAAATGCAGTGTTGAGGCTGTCATTCTTAGCATCTATGTGGATGTTAAAATCAGCCACTATAATTATCTTATCTGAGCTAAGCGCTAAGTCAGACAAATGGTCTGAAAATTCACAGAGAAACTCACAGTAACGACCAGGTGGACAATAGATAATAACAAATAAAACTGGTTTTTGAGACTTCCAATTTCATGGACAAGACTAAGAGTCAAGCTTTCAAATGATTTAAAGCTCTGTCTGGGTCTTTGATTAATTAATAAGCTGGAGTGGAAGACTGAGTGGAAGATTGCTGCTAATCCTCCTCCTCGACCTGTGCTTCAAGCATTCTGACAGTTAGTGTGACTCGGGGGTGTTGACTCATTTAAACTAACATAATCATCCTGCTGTAACCAGGTTTCTGTAAGGCAGAATAAATCAATATGTTGATCAATTATTATATCATTTACTAACAGGGACTTAGAAGAGAGAGACCTAATGTTTAATAGACCACATTTAACTATTTTAGTCTGTGGTGCAGTTGAAGGTGCTATATTATTTTTCTTTTTGAATTTTTATGCTTAAATAGATTTTTACTGGTTATTGGTGGTCTAGGAGCAGGCACCGTCTCTACGGGGATGGGGTATTGGGGGGATGGCAGGGGGAGAGAAGCTGCAGAGAGGTGTGTAAGACTACAACTCTGCTTCCTGGTCCTAACCCTGGATAGTCATGATTTGGAGGGTTTAATAAAATTGGCCAGATTTCTAGAGATGAGAGCTGCTCCATCCAAAGTGGGATGGATGCCATCTCTCCTAACAAGACCAGGTTTTCCCCAGAAGCTTTGCCAATTACCTATGAAGCCCACCTCATTTTTTGGACACCACTCAGACAGCCAGCAATTCAAGGACAACATGCGGCTAAACATGTCACTCCCGGTCCGATTGGGGAGGGGCCCAGAGAAAACTACAGAGTCCGACATTGTTTTTGCAAAGTTACACACCGATTCAATATTAATTTTAGTGACCTCCGATTGGCGTAACCGGGTGTCATTACTGCCGACGTGAATTACAATCTTACCAAATTTACGCTTAGCCTTAGCAAGCAGTTTCAAATTTCCTTCAATGTCGCCTGCTCTGGCCCCCGGAAGACATTTGACTATGGTTGCTGGTGTCGCTAACTTCACATTTCTCAGAACAGAGTCGCCAATAACCAGAGTTTGTTCCTCGGCGGGTGTGTCGCCGAGTGGGGAAAAACAGTTAGAGATGTGAACGGGTTGGTGGTATACAGGGGGCTTCTGTTTAGAACTATGCTTCTTCCTCACAGTCACCCAGCCGGCCTACTTTCCCAGCTACTCGGGATCTGCTGGGGGACAGCTAACGGCGGCTAAGCTACCTTGGTCCGCACCTATACAGGGGCCTGGCTAGAAAAGTGGGGGAGAGACAGGAGAAGCCGCCATGCTAAACCGGCTAAGAGCTAATAGCTGCGCTAAGCTAGCGGATTCCTAAAAACACACAAAGTGAATAATGTGTGAATAATTTAGAGGTGATTCAGCAGAGAGAGTGCTTTAATTAAGGGACGTGAAGATTACACTGTGAAATAAATCGTTATCTAGTTATCTAGATCAATCTAACTACGCAGATTAAACAGCTAACAGATACAGCAAAACACTGCTGTGCTCCGGAACAGGAAGTGATACAATACTGCAGTGAGAGCCAACCACCAGTAGAGGCCAGCAATCATCAGATTTCAGATGATCGAAAGCATTTAAAATTACTGTGCACGTGCTGCTTTTCAGCAGTTGGCTAAAACTATGTTAATAAGCATGTGATGTCACTGCAGAGAGCAGCACGCCTGGATCAATCCACAAACACAGGAGAAAGGCTTGTATTTACATTTTTTTCTCTGCCATTCTGCTCTTTACGTGGCTGATATGAAAAGAACAATTCAGATATTTTGAATCACCAAGAATCACTTGAATCACTGAATCGTGCTTTGGTGTGGCAACGTACCCCAAACTGGAGTTTCCCAAATTTGTGAAGTTTCATAAACTTCCCGCTGAGGAAGAAGCAAGAAGATGCACGGGCACAATTTGTCAAAAGGACGTGAAACGACGGATGGTCCCAGAAAAACTCTACCACATGTAGTTGCCATTTCACTGATAACAGCTACATAAATAAGATGCAGTCTGACATGGGGCTAGCAAAGTTCCTTAAGCTGAAGACAGACATTTACCCCATAGGTACAGGTATTTGAACACAGTCTGATCATGTGCAGCCAATGTACATAGTTAAATCATGAAAATCCAACTGTTTTTTCAGTGTACACGCCACACAACAGAGTAAAATCATTTCTGGTGCGTACTGTAGATGCAGTGTGTCAGAGGCTTCATTTGATCATATGGCTATTTCAACATGAACTTCAAAGGTCCGGGGTCCAAAGTGTTATCCATTTAAAATTGTGGTTAGGAAAATAACATCAAGGATTACACAACTAAATTACTCACCAATACAGATCTTACAAGCACCTAGCTTCCCTTCCATGTTCAATTCCTCATCTGCATCTTCTCCTGAGAGTTTTGGCTCAAACCAGTATACCACCTGGGTTCTCTGCTGTCAAAATCTGCTCAATCATCATTCAGAGAAATATCGGAAGAAACGCTTTACAAAGCGCTTTGTGTCCTGCCATTGCGAACAAAAGCAATCGAAAATGGGCCATCCCTGCACTGACGTCACGCAGCAGCGCATGTTCTCACCAGCAGGGGACATTTCAGGAACAATGCACAACAAAATAAGGAATTAAGTAAATTTACACAGACCAATTTGGGAAAAATACACCAATGATTCTGGCTTTACACAGAACAGCCCTCAAGGAAAATGTAGTTTCCAGACCTTTGCACATGGCCTTTAAGACCAGCGCAATCATGAGTGCACAGACATGTGCCACTTTGTGCTGGGTGTGAGTAGATTTCGAAATATGTCAAAGGAGCCCAACATAAGAAACCCACAACAGACTGGCAGCAAAACAGTATGATGTAGCAAAGAAAGTTATGACAGATCACCTAATGTCTTCCACAGGCATTGGGGGTAGTGTTGCTTGGCTACCCATCAGAATAACCGGTTTCTTGGCTCGGCTCACCAGCTCTACACACCTTTGTACCTAATTTAGAGAACAAGGAAGAGCATTTATTTTACATAAAGAGATGGATATGTGACTATAGCCACAGCATGGATCATTCATTGTGGTTTGACTGAATTATCTTCTCCACAAGCAGCTCAATTTAACCAGTCCATTAGTAAATCAGACCTACATGTTTCTCTGTTGTTTCCTTGTTTCTGCTCACTATGTCACTAGGAACACATTTTCATTAGAAATGTTACAAAAAGAATTACTTGAAAGCGCTTAAATCATGGTTGAGAGCATAAATTGAAGGTTTAGTTTCATAACACACAGGGCAAGTCAATAATGTTTGTAATAAAACAAGATTGTCCCGATCAGGTATAGTGCATCCAGGAAGTATTCACAGAGTTGCACTTTTTCCACATTTTTTATATTACAGCCTCATTCCAAAATGGATGAAATTCATTTTTTTCCTCAAAATTCTACACACAATACTCCATATTGACAATGTGAAAAACACTTAAGATTTTTGCAAATTTATTAAAAAAACAAAAACTAAGAAATCACATGTACATAATCACACGTACTCATGATGCTCACAGTTGAGCTCAGGTACATCCTGTTTCCACTGATCATCTTTCATTTGTTTCTACAGCTAAATTGGAGTCCACCTGGGGTAAATTCAGTTGACTGGATATAATTTGGAAAGGCACACATCTGTCTACATATAAGGTCTCACAGTTGACAATGCATGTCAGAGCACAAACCAAGCATGAAGTCAAAGGAATTGTCTGTAGACCTCTGAGACAGGATTGTCTTGAGGCACAAATCTGCGGAAGGGTACAGAAACATTTCTGCTGTTTTGAAGGTCCCAATGAGCACAGTGGCCTCAATCATCCATAAATGGAAGAAGTTCGGATCCACCAGGACTCTTCCTAGAGCTGGCCGCCCATCTAAAGTGAGCGATGGTCACTCTGTCAGAACTCCAGCATTCCTCTGTGTAGAGAGGAGAACCTTCCAAAAGGACAGCCATCTCTGCAACTAGTCAAGATTGAGGGAAAGATGAATTCATCAATGTACAGAGACATCTTGGATGAAAACCTGCTCCAGAGTGCTCTTGCCCTCAGAGTGGGGTGCAAGTTCAGCTTTCAGCAGGACAATGACCCTAAGCACACAACTAAGATATCAAAGGAGTGGCTTCAGGACAACTCTGTGAATGTTCTTGAGTGGCCCAGCCAGAGCCCAGACCTGAATATGACTGAATAGCTGTCCACCGATGCTCCCCATCCAACCCAATGGAGCTTGAGAGGTTCTGCAAAGAGGAATAAGCAAAACTGTCCAAAGATAAGTGTGCCAAGCTTGCGGCATTGTATTCAAGAAGACTTGAGGCTGCAATTGCTACCAAACGTGCATCAACAAAGTATTGATCATAGGGTGTGAGTACTTGTATACGTAATTTTTTATTTATTTATTTTTTAATAAATTTGTTTAAAAAAAAAACAAAAAAAACAAGAACAATAACAAAAAACGTTTTCATGTTGTCATTATGGGGTGTTGTGAGTAGAATTTTGAGGGAAAAATGAATTTACTCTATTTTGGAATAAGGCTGTAACAAAATGCAGAAAAAGTGAAGCACTGTGAATATTTAGATACAGGCTGCATGGTGGATTAGTGGTTAGCACTGCTGTCTCACAGCAAGAACATCCTGGGTTCTTATTCTCTGCAGAGTTGTTTATTTCCTTCTGGCACTAAATTCACCCCACAGTTCAAAAACATGCAATGACTCATGCTCATGACTAATAAATTATTTGTAGGCCTGAATATTCACTGATTTACCAATGCAGCCAGTTTCTCTGGGCTTCTGATACAGATCTTATAGCTGATTATTCAGTCATGCCACCATTGCCAATAATGACTCATATATGGTTTAATTTAACCATTGCCTATCTTATTGCATAGTCTGTCAAATATGTGCTGTGTCTTCTGTTTTGTCTTGTTTGAATGGACAGAGCAGATGGTCCCCTTGAGGTTTATTCCTACAAATAACCAAAAAAAAAAAAAAATTCTTACCACTGTCAATAATGTGCTTGCTCATTCAGTGTTTCAGTGTTTCCCATAATGCTGCTGGCGGCTGCCTGCGCTTCCCAGAATGCACCGCAGTGCCAGCAGAGTTCTGCTGTCTCACAGCGCATGTAAACAATGGCAAAGCAAGGATGTGGATGGCGTTAATTTAGCGAGTTCACGGGCAATTATGATGATGACAAGTTCTCCCAAGTTGAGAGGGTTATCTAGAGCAGGTGTAGCACCTGTGATGGACTTCTGCTGTGCCCCGATATTGTCTTATTGTCCATACTTCACAAGATGTGTTTACACTGTGAGTGCTGAGCTCCTGACACCGGAACTCTGCTGAAACCGACCTCTCGCGTGAGTCATGGACCGCCAAACGGTGCGGGATTCACAACTGCGAAATACTGAATAGGGTGAGCAATGTCTGGACTTTGTGTACAGCAATTTGAAGTAACTTATGATTTGGTGCTATTTAAATAAATTGAATGGTTTGCCACTGCCAATCTATTCAAGATGTATCCTGCCTCTTGCCCACTGTATTCTGGGATATACTCTAGTAACCACTAACAGGACAAGCAGGAGAGAATGAATTGATGCAAATACATACAGTATTTTTAAGGTTTCTTTTTTTGGGGGGGGGGGGGTCCATAAAAAATTACATTTGGAATTCCAGCAGATTATGTGGGATGACCAAGTGACGGTGACTCAGAGTACAGTTTTAAAGCATTTACCTGAAAATCAAGTTCCATGCATCACTTAAAAAAAAGAAGAGTAAATTTGCATCCAGTTTTAATGAGGATGTATTACTTGTATGGTGACGCAGCATCAGCTATGACAGTTTGGAAATGCGGTGCATTTCTCTGAGAATGATCCAGCATACAGCTGAGGACACCAGTGGCTGGAGAAGGCGAAGTAGACATCCACATTTCCAAGGCAGTTCCACAGTGTGGTGGATGTGACAATGCATGGCATAACCTCCGTTTTAGATCATTTCATCAAGTCTCAAAACCCATTCCTACACATAAATTAATAAACCCTGTTGATAAGCTTGTGAGTTAAGGCAGTAGCATACTTCATGTGATAGTTTACAACATTTGCTATGACCAAGACAAGGGAGTGAAAAGAAAAAAAAAACATATTTTTCTAACAGTGACTGCTCTCATCTTGTTTGTTGATTGACCAGGTGTAACCAGGTGGTTGCAGCAGGTAGCAATGGTCAGCTAAGTTTTTGTTATTATTCCAGTCATATTATTTCTTGGGGGATAATAATAATAATAATAGTGGGAAAAAAATTTCTCAATTCATCACAAAGAAACTTCATGAAATGTGATCCCTTCTTCAGTGAGGACAGATTATTTCAGCCAAACCCAAGTGTGGCCCATAACTTTCTCATATGACATGTTAGGTAGTGACAGACGACTTATTCGCTCACTGTTTCGCATTTGAAAAATGAGACAGTGGAAAAACTTTATTACCTGATCATCTGTGGCATGTGGGATGTCAACAGGCAGTGGAGACAGATCTTTGGTCTCCCAGGCTCCAGCAAACAGGTTCATGAGGTGGTTTTGGACGTACCTTACATGGAGGACATAAAATTTTATTTTATTGTGGCAGTTACGATTGTCCTTAATTGCCAAAATGGCAACAACTGCAGAATCAGAAAAAAAATAAAAATAACCTCTTTTGGAAAAAAATGAACATTTGCACAGGTCATGTCTAAATTTTACAAAAGCAAAGGGACATACCCTTTAAACCGCAGTGGATGGAGAAATAAGAGCATCACACCCAATTTGTTCACACTTTAACTTGAAAATAAAAAAACACCATCATTTTTTAACTCACCAAATTAATGAGGACAAACTCATCAAATTTGGTAAATTTTGATGTACCACATCAATCTAAAAAGCACTGTTGTTTTACCTATGTAATATCTATAGACATGTCTGCCACCTGCTGGATGGTTAGGGGATGGTGGATTGATGAGGCATTTCTATAGCTTTTGCATGAGAAAACACATAATGACTCACATTCTTCCACTTACACATACAGCGCACGCACACACCAAAGTCACAGTCAAAAAAATAAATAAATAAAAATCTATTACAAAAAACTAGAGCACCGTGCTCGTAGAACACAACCCTCTGCCAACACTATTTTCCAATTCAATTTCAATTCAATTTATTTTCATTTATATAGTACAAATCACAACACAGTTGCCTCAAGGCGCTTCACACAGGTAAGGTCTAACCTTACTAACCCCCAGAGCAACAGTGGTAAGGAGAAACTCCCTCTGAGGAAGAAACCTCAAGCAGACCAGACTTAAAGGGGTGACCCTCTGCTTGGGCCATGCTACAAACATAAATTACAGAACAATTCACGGACAAATATACAAGAAATGCTGTTGGTGCACAGGACAGGAGGGTCGCCAACACAAATACAACTCCCATCTCTGGATGGAGCTGCACCTTAGAGAGAGAGAGAGAGAAAAAAAAAAAACAGAATCAGCCATCAGAAAGACAAAAAATACTGTATAATTTGCCAGCATTAATCAACAAGAAAAACAGAAGAAATACTAAGGTGATCGCTGGCCACTAGCCCTAAGCTTCACTGAAAGACCCAGAATTTAGGTAAAGTTGAGGCCGCGGCATGCTGTTTCCTAATAAAATCAATTAAGAGAGTAAAAAGCGTAAAACAAAACTGTACCAGTATGCTAGCCATACGAAAGGGAAAAGAAGTGTGTCTTAAGTCTGGACTTGAAAGTCTCCACAGAACCTGACTGTTTTATTGACGCAGGGAGATCATTCCACAGAACAGGGGCACGATAAGAAAAAGCTCTGTGACCCGCAGACTTCTTATTCACCTTAGGGACACAAAGTGGTCCTGCACCCTGAGAACGCAAAGCCCGGGCCGGTACGTAAGGTTTAATTAGGTCAGCTAGGTAGGGAGGTGCCAATCCGTGAACAATTTTATAGACTAGTAGCAGAACCTTAAAATCTGATCTCACTGGGACAGGAAGCCAGTGAAGGGATGCCAAAATGGGTGTAATGTAGTCGAACTTTCTGCTTCGTGTCAAAAGTCTGGCTGCAGCATTTTGAACCCAGTGGAGACCCCTAATGCTGGACTGCGGTAAACCAGAAAATAGAACATTGCAGTAGTCCAATCTAGAAGAGATAAACACATGGATCAGGGTCTCATGTACACATGTATCAAAAGTGAAACCACCATGGAAATGTGCGGTGTGTCACACAAAAATCAGGGCTGGCATACACGTTTCTACAGCTATTATTCCATTGTCGACATGCAGAGGTGATGCTGGAAACCATTAATCATGTGAAAACAATATGTCAGAGTGACGTGCACATCAGAGACACACTTATTAATAATTCACACCCATGTGTTTGCAATTATATGGGTGGATATAAAAGCAAGCGCTAAGTGATGAGGAAAATGGCACTAACAGTAGCTGTATTAGCATTGTTAGAGGACCTTGCAAATGGTGCAATCCAATGTGATCGTGTATGCAAATGACGATAATTGGCTCAAAAGCCGATTTTGTGTACCAAATCTATTGTTAATGCAGTTGCGTGCAGAACTGCAGCCAGCCCAGAGCGCAATACAGCGAGGAGCCAGGGGTTGTCTGTGCCCACACAGATGTTGACAATGCTGGGCTTCCAAGCAACGGGGCAATCTGGCAGGAAATGGCCGACTGGTCAGGAGTGTGCCTGTCAACCTTGAGCCGAGCTATGCCAGCTGTGTGGAACGCAATCAACCGAATGTCATCTAGGTACATCACATTCCAACATTAACCCTCTGGAGTCCAATTGGCTGTTTTTGACTACTTCTGGTTTTACCTTTATAATTTACCTTTAAAAAGTGTTTACCTGGCCTTGTTTGGTGTCATTTTTTTTCAGCACAGCTCACCTGTTGTAACTTTACAGTTTCTCCTTCATTCTGACCTACTATATTAACACAGTGAACCAAAAATCACACAAAAACATAAAATGCAAGTAAAATAAAAGTTTTTTTTACTGTGAAAACCACAAACTTGTTTAACGAACCATAACTTAAAATGTAAATATAAATTGTAAATTTAAAAAACATATCTACAAATGTAGCAAAAAACAAACTTAAATACAACTATTTATATAAATGCAGGAAATGCTTCAGGCCTTTTTTGTACAATTATTTACAAAACAGTCAAATATCACAATAAGATTTAGAATGTAAATATAAATTGTACATTTCAAAAACATACAGTGCAGTAAATGCTAATGCTAAACTATTTACAAAATAACAAGATGTCAAAATAAGATGAAACAGAAATGATTCATCTTATGACTCAAAAAAAAAAAAAAAAAATTCTGTCCAACACAACACACAGGGGCACATCGTAGGCCTGACACTTCCACGGTGTGTCACTCCTCTTGTTGTCCACCTGAAGGCATTGTTGGCACCTCAATATACCTTTTGTGGCTTTTTGGTGAGGAACTTTGCCTGTCACAATGGGCACAGGAATGTGGTTCTAGCTCCTATTCTGTGAGACACCAGTTTTGTCCATGCCACACAGCTGACACACCAGCTCCACCATAAAGTCCTTGTGTGTCATAGGATGCACTTGCTTGACACTGCTGATCTCACAATGCAAGATGAATGCATTTGTGGTTGCAATGTCAAGGAAGTGCAGCAACACTGTCCTGTACCAGCGTGCAGTTTTACGATGGATGGAGTAGTAATGGATAAGCTGGTCAGCTAAGTCAACTCCACCTGTGTTTTTATTATAAGTCCACACTGGGGTAGGACAGGGAGTGTCTTTCACCCTCCAGCGTCCAACCTTCTCATCCTTCACCCTTCTCGGCACTGTCTCACCCAAAAATGCATGATGGATGATGGAGCACACAGACACCTCCCATTTCTCCATCCACTTTACAAATACCAGAGACCCCTCTCTTATCCATCTTATAGATCCTCTTTCAGATTTTTTGTGAGAGCATTTGCCCTCCCTCTGGGGCATCCTCGTCTGTTCTCCCTGTCTGTGCCACATGCCCCAAACTTCATGTTAGCCAGGTCCATGAACAGTTTTGGACTCGTGTAAAAACTGTCCATGTAAATGTGGAACCCAGTACCAAGCGAGGATGGCTGGATCAGGTTCATGACCACGTCATATGACAGCCCGTGCTCACTTGTGGTCACAGTCTTGCCAGTGTAAATGGTGAACTTGAGTGTGTAGCCATTACTTGGCGTGTCCTTCAAATATTGAGTCATTCCAGTTTTTGCCTTCACCACCACCATCCTTTCACCCACTGGCAGCTTCCTCCTCAGGTGGTAAGCCTGGCAGGCACTGACGATGTCATCATAAAGAGGCCTGGCTCGAAACAGTTTGTCATGACCTGGTGTTCCCTTTTTTCTATCATTTTCTACATCCTCATCTGGATCACTTAGGTGAATGCTCCAGAATATCGATCTAAATCTGTCTCTGGACATTACGTTCGCTGGAAAGGGCACAGACAACCAATGAGGAAGAAGGAGTCATATTTCTTCCCACCAATGTCGCTGCTGCAGTAGAGAAGGAAATTATCATTTTGGCTGCGTGTGTGTACATAAACGCGCAGTGAAAAATGACCATAATATTCATGAAAATGCATGGCGTAACAAATACTCATAAGTCAAGTTATACTAGGCCTATTAACAAAATTTAAAAAGTGCTATAAAGGTTGAAGTCTCAAAATTCAACATGCATTTAAAGGGAGCCTGAGAGTGCAGCAGACTGAGTGTTACATCTGCTTAATTAGGTCATGTAAATTTTATGTGAGGGCACGTCATTCGACTCCAGAGGGTTAAAGCACAATTTGCAGCAAGAATCAGTTTCCCTAATGTAACTGGAGCTAACGACTGCACACACATTGCTATAAAGGTGCCACCACATGAGGAATTTGTTTTTGTTAATAAGGCACATTTTCATTCCATCAATGTTCAAATAATATGTGATGCCCAAATGTATTGGGTTGGGATGGGAACAGGCATTCTGGCACGGTGTGCAATAGCTGGTTGCTTGCTGAGTAATTAGTTTATTTGTGTAATTGTTCCGAATGAAAACCAGCGCGGGCACATTTGGGTATGTACAAATGTTTTTTATTATGCGTTTTCTTTTTCCTGATGGTGAAACTATAGCTACAGTGTTTCTGAATGCCCCCATTGTCTCCCTGTGTTCAGTATTTTCCAATAAACACCTGTGTAATGTTGTGAATGTCACACACTGGCTGCTGCGGCACACCTCATTTTTAACTTCAGTGTGTGCGCGCTGCTCTGAGCTCACTGTGTTTATGGGCTCAAACACATGCTCCCACTAACATTTTTCCAGTTTCATGTTTATTGAGCTGAGTATTCCATTAACTTTAACTAGTAATGACTTCATGACTTTCTTTGCTATCAAAATTTTAACTATTAGAGAAAAAATTACTCATAACCATCCCAAGGACGTATCGTTATCTTTGGCTGCTTTCAGTGATGCCGGTATTTGGTTAGACTCTTTCTCTCCGATTGTTCTGTCTGAGTTATTTTCATTAGTTACTTCATCCAAACCATCAACATGTTTATTAGACCCCATTCCTACCAGGCTGCTCAAGGAAGCCCTACCATTATTTAATGCTTCGATCTTAAATATGATCAATCTATCTTTGTTAGTTGGCTATGTACCACAGGCTTTTAAGGTGGCAGTAATTAAACCATTACTTAAAAAGCCATCACTTGACCCAGCTATCTTAGCTAATTATAGGCCAATCTCCAACCTTCCTTTTCTCTCAAAAATTCTTGAAAGGGTAGTTGTAAAACAGCTAACTGATCATCTGCAGAGGAATGGTCTATTTGAAGAGTTTCAGTCAGGTTTTAGAATTCATCATAGTACAGAAACAGCATTAGTGAAGGTTACAAATGATCTTCTTATGGCCTCGGACAGTGGACTCATCTCTGTGCTTGTTCTGTTAGACCTCAGTGCTGCTTTTGATACTGTTGACCATAAAATTTTATTACAGAGATTAGAGCATGCCATAGGTATTAAAGGCACTGCGCTGCGGTGGTTTGAATCATATTTGTCTAATAGATTACAATTTGTTCATGTAAATGGGGAATCTTCTTCACAGACTAAAGTTAATTATGGAGTTCCACAAGGTTCTGTGCTAGGACCAATTTTATTCACTTTATACATGCTTCCCTTAGGCAGTATTATTAGACGGTATTGCTTAAATTTTCATTGTTACGCAGATGATACCCAGCTTTATCTATCCATGAAGCCAGAGGACACACACCAATTAGCTAAACTGCAGGATTGTCTTACAGACATAAAGACATGGATGACCTCTAATTTCCTGCTTTTAAACTCAGATAAAACTGAAGTTATTGTACTTGGCCCCACAAATCTTAGAAACATGGTGTCTAACCAGATCCTTACTCTGGATGGCATTACCCTGACCTCTAGTAATACTGTGAGAAATCTTGGAGTCATTTTTGATCAGGATATGTCATTCAAAGCGCATATTAAACAAATATGTAGGACTGCTTTTTTGCATTTACGCAATATCTCTAAAATCAGAAAGGTCTTGTCTCAGAGTGATGCTGAAAAACTAATTCATGCATTTATTTCCTCTAGGCTGGACTATTGTAATTCATTATTATCAGGTTGTCCTAAAAGTTCCCTAAAAAGCCTTCAGTTAATTCAAAATGCTGCAGCTAGAGTACTGACGGGGACTAGAAGGAGAGAGCATATCTCACCCATATTGGCCTCTCTTCATTGGCTTCCTGTTAATTCTAGAATAGAATTTAAAATTCTTCTTCTTACTTATAAGGATTTGAATAATCAGGTCCCATCTTATCTTAGGGACCTCGTAGTACCATATCACCCCAATAGAGCGCTTCGCTCTCAGACTGCAGGCTTACTTGTAGTTCCTAGGGTTTGTAGGAGTAGAATGGGAGGCAGAGCCTTCGGCTTTCAGGCTCCTCTCCTGTGGAACCAGCTCCCAATTCAGATCAGGGAGACAGACACCCTCTCTACTTTTAAGATTAGGCTTAAAACTTTCCTTTTTGCTAAAGCTTATAGTTAGGGCTGGATCAGGTGACCCTGAACCATCCCTTAGTTATGCTGCTATAGACGTAGACTGCTGGGGGGTTCCCATGATGCATTGTTTCTTTCTCTTTTTGCTCTGTATGCACCACTCTGCATTTAATCATTAGTGATCGATCTCTGCTCCCCTCCACAGCATGTCTTTTTCCTGGTTCTCTCCCTCAGCCCCAACCAGTCCCAGGAGAAGACTGCCCCTCCCTGAGCCTGGTTCTGCTGGAGGTTTCTTCCTGTTAAAAGGGAGTTTTTCCTTCCCACTGTAGCCAAGTGCTTGCTCACAGGGGGTCGTTTTGACCGTTGGGGTTTTACATAATTATTGTATGGCCTTGCCTTACAATATAAAGCGCCTTGGGGCAACTGTTTGTTGTGATTTGGCGCTATATAAAAAAAATTGATTGATTGATTGATTGATTTCGTTTGACAGGGTACCAAATAAACTTTCCCAGCGTGTCTCCACATCATGTCCAGTCATCTGTAGCTCACACTGTATAATTTATTTTCTGTGTTCATGTTGACTGATCTGACGGAAGGGGAATACCAAGTCTAAGGACCTATTTACATGGATCTGCATATTTAAATAGGGGCGTGGAAAGGAAGGAGCATAGTACATCTACATATGCGCTCAATTCCACATTCAGTGGGATGTACAAACGGAACGTGCTTGGATCCATGCACACTTTGAGACATCTGGATATTTTTGTCCTTACGCCAGTTTCTGGGTTTTAACGTACGCCCCCAGGTCCAGATCAAACTTTGTCAGGTGACAGTGAGTGTCACTCTGTACCTCACTTTCACTTTGACCCCACTTTCACCTCCCTTGTTTTAAGATGGTGCTGTGGATGGCCACCTCGGTACTGCACTCTCTCTCTTACTTTGTGCATTCTTATTCTTCTTCCTTGGTCTCTTAAACCAGGGAAGACCTCATAAACATTGGACTCATCTGTTGGAACATTTTCCATGGTTTTCACCAAACTAGGGAATCATACAAATGTTCTGGTTGGAGGAGCAGTCACTCTGTATGTAGTTTACAGGAGATGCTGACGGGGGAAGTGAGCAGGTGGGCTTGTGAAACTGAGGCAGCGTGGATTACACACAGCGCTCCCGTCCATTCACCTCGCCAACGTACACTCTATATCAAACAAGATAGATTGCTGGTCCTCAACAGGAAAAATGCAGACTTTGGCAGATCCACCTCATTGCGTTTCTTTAAACATGGCTCAGTAAACATATCCCTGACAACGCTTTACACCTGTCTGGCTTCCAGCTCCTGCACTCGGACTGTGTAATGGAGCTCTCTGGGAAGATGGAAGGAGACGGAACATGCTTTTACAACCCCTGGCAAAAATTATGGAATCACCAGCCTCAGAGGATGTTCATTCAGTTGTTTAATTTTGTAGAAAAAAAAGCAGATCACAGACATGACACAAAACTAAAGTCATTTCAAATGGCAACTTTCTGGTTTTAAGAAACACTACAAGAAATCAAGAAAAAAAAATTGTGGCAGTCAGTAACGGTCACTTTTTTAGACCAAGCAGAGGGAAAAAATATGGAATCACTCAATTCTGAGGAATAAATTATGGAATCACCCTGAACATTTTTATCCCCAAAACCAACACCTGCATCAAATCAGATCTGCTCGTTAGTCTGCATCTAAAAAGGAGTGATCACACCTTGGGAGAGCTGTTGCACCAAGTGGACTGACATGAATCATGGCTCCAACACGAGAGATGTCAATTGAAACAAAGGAGAGGATTATCAAACTCTTAAAAGAGGGTAAATCATCACACAATGTTGCAAAAGATGTTGGTTGTTCACAGTCAGCTGTGTCTAAACTCTGGACCAAATACAAACAACATGGGAAGGTTGTTAAAGGCAAACATACTGGTAGACCAAGGAAGACATCAAAGCGTCAAGACAGAAAACTTAAAGCAATATGTCTCAAAAATCGAAAAATGTACAACAAAACAAATGAGGAACGAATGGGAGGAAACTGGAGTCAACGTCTGTGACCGAACTGTAAGAAACCGCCTAAAGGAAATGGGATTTACATACAGAAAAGCTAAACGAAAGCCATCATTAACACCTAAAGAGAAAAAAACAAGGTTACAATGGGCTAAGAAAAAGCAATCGTGGACTGTGGATGACTGGATGAAAGTCATATTCAGTGATCAATCAATCAATCAATCAATCAATTTTTTTTATATAGCGCCAAATCACAACAAACAGTTGCCCCAAGGTGCTTTATATTGTAAGGCAAGGCCATACAATAATTATGTAAAACCCCAACGGTCAAAACGACCCCCTGTGAGCAAGCACTTGGCTACAGTGGGAAGGAAAAACTCCCTTTTAACAGGAAGAAACCTCCAGCAGAACCAGGCTCAGGGAGGGGCAGTCTTCTCCTGGGACTGGTTGGGGCTGAGGGAGAGAACCAGGAAAAAGACATGCTGTGGAGGGGAGCAGAGATCGATCACTAATGATTAAATGCAGAGTGGTGCATACAGAGCAAAAAGAGAAAGAAACAATGCATCATGGGAACCCCCCAGCAGTCTACGTCTATAGCAGCATAACTAAGGGATGGTTCAGGGTCACCTGATCCAGCCCTAACTATAAGCTTTAGCAAAAAGGAAAGTTTTAAGCCTAATCTTAAAAGTAGAGAGGGTGTCTGTCTCCCTGATCTGAATTGGGAGCTGGTTCCACAGGAGAGGAGCCTGAAAGCTGAAGGCTCTGCCTCCCATTCTACTCTTACAAACCCTAGGAACTACAAGTAAGCCTGCAGTCTGAGAGCGAAGCGCTCTATTGGGGTGATATGGTACTACGAGGTCCCTAAGATAAGATGGGAACTGATTATTCAAAACCTTATAAGTAAGAAGAAGAATTTTAAATTCTATTCTAGAATTAACAGGAAGCCAATGAAGAGAGGCCAATATGGGTGAGATATGCTCTCTCCTTCTAGTCCCCGTCAGTACTCTAGCTGCAGCATTTTGAATTAACTGTAGGCTTTTTAGGGAACTTTTAGGACAACCTGATAATAATGAATTACAATAGTCCAGCCTAGAGGAAATAAATGCATGAATTAGTTTTTCAGCATCACTCTGAGACAAGACCTTTCTGATTTTAGAGATATTGCGTAAATGCAAAAAAGCAGTCCTACATATTTGTTTAATATGCGCTTTGAATGACATATCCTGATCAAAAATGACTCCAAGATTTCTCACAGTATTACTAGAGCTCAGGGTAATGCCATCCAGAGTAAGGATCTGGTTAGACACCATGTTTCTAAGATTTGTGGGGCCAAGTACAATAACTTCAGTTTTATCTGAGTTTAAAAGCAGGAAATTAGAGGTCATCCATGTCTTTATGTCTGTAAGACAATCCTGCAGTTTAGCTAATTGGTGTGTGTCCTCTGGCTTCATGGATAGATAAAGCTGGGTATCATCTGCATAACAATGAAAATTTAAGCAAGTGATGAATCTCGAATCTGCATTGGGCAAGGTGATGATGCTGGAACTTTTGTTTGGTGCCGTTCCAATGAGATTTATAAAGATGACTGCCTGAAGAGAACATGTAAATTTCCACAGTCATTGATGATATGGGGCTGCATGTCAGGTAAAGGCACTGGGGAGATGGCTGTCATTACATCATCAATAAATGCACAAGTTTATGTTGATATTTTGGACACTTTTCTTATCCCATCAATTGAAAGGATGTTTGGGGATGATGAAATCATTTTTCAACATGATAATGCATCTTGCCATAGAGCAAAAACTGTGAAAACATTCCTTACAAAAAGACACACGGGGTCAATGTCATGGCCTGCAAATAGTCCGGATCTTAATCCAATTGAAAATCTTTGGTGGAAGTTGAAGAAAATGGTCCATGACAAGGCTCCAACCTGCAAAGCTGATCTGGCAACAGCAATCAGAGAAAGTTGGAGCCAGACTGATGAAGAGTACCGTTTGTCACTCATTAAGTCCATGCCTCAGAGACTGCAAGCTGTTATAAAAGCCAGAGGTGGTGCAACAAAATACTAGTGATGTGTTGGAGCGTTCTTTTGTTTTTTCATGATTCCATAATTTTTTCCTCAGAATTGAGTGATTCCATATTTTTTCCCCTCTGCTTGGTCTAAAAAAGTAACCGTTACTGACTGCCAGAATTTTTTTCCTGATTTCTTATAGTGGTTCTTAAAGCCAGAAAGTTGCCATTTGAAATGACTTTAGTTTTGTGTCATGTCTGTGATCTGCTTTTTTTCTACAAAATTAAACAACTGAATGAACATCCTCCAAGGCCGGTGATTCCATAATTTTTGCCAGGGGTTGTATATAAACAATGGTTGGTGTGCAGATGTCACAGTGTGGAAGAGGATGTGCAGCCCTCAGCTAGAAACTTCTTTCATAAACTGTGGCCCGTTACATTCACCGCGGGAGTTCTCCTCATTTGTGCTGGTCGGTGTTTATGTCCCACTTCAGGTGTGCATAACAGAGGCGTTGCAGTAACATGCTGACCAGATCACAGATGTGAAGAGGAGGTATCCAGACTCCCTGCTCACCATTCTGGGGGATTTTAACATTACAAATCTCAGCCATACACTCCATAAATACAGACAGCACATCAGGTGTCCAACCAGGGATGTGGACATTCTTTACCACTGCTACATCACAATAAAGGACGCCTATTGCTCTGTTCCCCCTGCAACTTTAGGACTCTCACTGTCTGATACACCTTTTTCCTACCTACAGGCAGAAATTAATATCTGCAAAGCCTGTAGTGAAGACAGTAAGAAGTGGACGGATGAGTCAAAGCACGAGCTACAGGCCTGTTTTGACTAGACAAACTGGAGCCTCTTTGAAGCTGCATCCACACACATTCATGGAGTTTGTGGCAATGTGACATCTTACATCACTTTTTGTAAGGACCTGTATGTACAGACCAAAAACTTCTGCACATACTGCAACAACAAACCTTGGTTTACTGGGAAACTGAGGCAGCTTCACCGGGCCAAGGAGGAGACCTACAGAAGTGGCGACAGGCTCCAGTACAAGACAGCAAGAAACTCGCCGACAAAGGAGATCAGAGTAGCAAAGAGGATCTACTTTGATAGGCTGAAAAAGCAATTCTCAGCCAACGATCCTGCGACAGTGTGGAAAGGTCTTCAGCATGCCACTAACTACAGGAGACTATCCCCCAACCTGTGGAGAACCCCCGACTGGCTGAGGAGCTGAACCTGTTTTACACTAGGTTTGAAAGAGACCCCCCTCACACCCCTCACCCACCCCAACAATGGACAACCTGCTCCCCTGGACATCTCTTCCCCCCTGCAACTCCACCTGCACTAACGATCTGTGAAGAGGATGTGTGCCAGCAGTTTTGCAGACAAAAGATCAACAAGGCTCCAGGACCTGATGTGTCTTTCCCTCATGTTTGAGAGGCTGCACTGACCAGCTGACCCCCATCCTCACCTGGATTTTCAACAGATCTCTGGAGCTGTGTGAGGTTCCCTTCCTGCTTCAATTACTCCTCTATTATGCTAGTCCCAAAGAAACCCTCCATAACACGACTAAATGACTACAGGCCCATCACCCTGACATATGTAGTCATGACGTCTTTTGAATGGCTGATGTTGAGACACCTGAAGGACATCACAGGACCACTGCTGGACCCCCTGCAGTTAGCCTACCCGGCAAAGAGTCAATGCGGGACTGCAATACATCCTGCAGCACCTGGACTCTGCAGGGATGTACGTGAGGATCCTGTTTGTGGACTTCAGCTCAGTTCAACACCATCATCCCTGACATTCTCCACCAAAAACTCTCCAACCTCTCTGTGCCAGCTCCCACGTGTCAGTGGATCTCCAACTTCCTGACTGACAGGACACAGCAGGTGAGGCTGGGGAGCATCACATCCAACACACAGACAATCAGCACTGGCACCCCTCATGGGTGTGTGCTCTCCCCACTGATTTTCTCCCTCTACACGAACAACTGCACTTCAGGGAACCCCTGTGTTAAACTCCTAAAATTTGTGGAAAATACCACAATCACTGGTCTCATCCAGGATGGTGATGAGGCTGTATACAGACAGGAACTGGAACAGTTGGTCCTCTGGTGTGGTCAGAATTACCTGAAGCAGAACCTCCTCAAAACTGCAGAGATGATAGTGGACTTCAGGAGATCCCCCCAATCACCCCTCTTCTTCATCCTCAACAACACTGTATCTACTGTGGACACTTTCCGGGATCTGAAGTATAGACTCCATCAGGAAAAAAGGCACAGCAGAGGATGTACTTCCTCAGACAGCTCAGGAAGTTCAACCTGCCCCAGGAACTGCTCATCATCTTTTACACATCCATCATTCAGTCTGTCCTGTGAATCTCCATCTCTGTTTGGTTTCCCTCTGCCTCCAAACATGACAGGCACAGACTTCAACAAACTGTCAGTTCTGCATTAAAAACTCATTGGAGCCAGCTTTCCCTCCATCCAGGACGTATACCAGTCCAGGATCAGGAAGCGAGCTGGCAGCATCTCTGCAGACCCCTCACATCCTGGACACACACTGTTTAAACTCCTCCCATGTGGTCAACGTTACAGAGCTCTGTACATCAAAACAACGAGACACTGGAACAGTTTCATCCCACAGGCCATCAGATTGATGAACAATTTAACCTGCCAAAAAAAAACTCACCGATTCATAAACCTCAGGGACAAGTTCAATCTGTTTGTCTGTTTCTCTTTTGTACACATATTTTATTTACACATTTTTTTATTTGCATATTTTCTGTTGTGAATTATTTAGTGTTTAGTGGATATTTATGCATGCTTGTACAGAGAGAGTCCAGTTCAAACCGGACTTTACTTGTATTCTTTGAAGATACTTGGTGAATAAAGGCTATTCTGATACTGAAATATGAGAGTGATTGGGGCACGTTTGATTAAGATACAATGTAAAATATACATTAAATGGGGTTTTCAATGTTACATTTAAATGGCCACAAAGTCTGTAATCTGGATCAGATCCAGCTCAAACTTTGTCAGTCGATAAAGGATACCATCCTACACAATGGTCTCAAATGTAAAAGAAGTTTGACTTCTTTTGAAAGAGTTATGAATGTTTGAATGTATTTAATGTGAAGCATGGGAATTTTTCCAATATTCCAAGACCTTTCCTGACTTTGACCTATGACCCTGAAAATTGAATCAGTTCTTGCCGATCAGGATATGAGTATTCAGTAAAAATTTCATGAAAAATTGTGGGCTCCAGGCTGTTCACAAACACACAAACAAAAAACAGGGCTGAAAACATAACCTCTGTCCAACTTCATTGGCGGAGGTAATGACATTTAGCTGCAACCCTAGCACAGACTGAATGGGGTCTGTGAGAAAGAGGCTGTTTACACACAGAAATGTGCTAAATCAGAGAAATAAACTGATATTTTCTGAATATTTCACAGTGTGTATGTTCTAAAACTCAAACAAACTTGTCATAAGTCCACACAACCCTGAGTACAGGATTTTGTATGAATCCAGCTTCAGCAGACACTTCTTCCTTCTCTCTCGCAACATATGTGTGGCTTTGACACTGGAGCCACAAAAGAGCTTCTTTGTCATTGTATTCCATTTCCAAAGCCTATGTCTGGTGACCATCCAAGGCCACTGCTGCTTATGTATGACAATGTACATACAATTCACAGCATATTAACATGTCCATTAATTTGTCAATTTTAAGTGTAAATAAAGGTCATCTGCATGTTACTTTCACATAACTGCATTTTTACACCCACATCCTTCTGTTGTTATCAGCAACAACTGCTCGTATTCCTGACATTTGGGCAATTCTACGGTAACGGAATTACAATCTGAGCTAATCTGTTGTGGTTAGATGCCATATGTCCAGATTTTGCTGCTGTTGTAATTCCGTTACCACAGAATTGCCCATTTAGGATATAATATTAATGTATACACAACATTGTGTGAGATACACAAGAGATGCTAATAACATACCATGAGACAATTTTTCCCATCAGGCCTTTGGGAGAGTTTTTCATTAACAACTCTTGGGAAACCAGGTGAAAGGGATAGAGGATGTCAATGGGCAACTCTATGAAAACAGGACCAGGAGTTCCAGACTGAGCGATCGCCAGAGCCTTCCTGATGGTAGGCACAATCTCCCTAACGGTCCTGACGGATGCACAGAACTTGCACAGTGGCTTGAAGAGAGAAATCTGATCAATATCTTGAAGTGCTCCTCTGCCCTGTATGAATACAACCATAATTTACATATTACACATGACAGCTGCAAACAGCCATGTGTGGCATGCATCAGAAGCAGAACCGATTGTTCTAAGGACTATTATGTTGAACCTGAAGAAGTGTACCAGCTGCTCCTCCCAAAAGCAGGACAGGAGATTCAGCCATCTGGGCATTCTTCACAGCTGTCACAGTGTTCGTGAGGCCTGGACCAGCAGTCACTGCTGCAACACCAATAGTGCCTGGAGGAGACAAAATGCTGACAGCTCTCATCTTCAAAAACACAGAATCTGATCTTTGCCCGTTCACTTTGTGAGAAAGTTTAACTCCATTCAAACTGTTGATCCTCTGCAGTCCTAAGGGATGGGAACTGATAAGATTTTATCTAACACATTTATTGAATCATCCAATTTGTCTGATTCTCTTTTGTTTTTCTTATTTCCTAATCAGTTTTCTGTGTGTACAAATCAAGGTCTACACAGGTTTTCAGCATTAATACGGCTGTTTTCCTGGGAGCTAAATGTAGAGTTTGACATCATGACATTACATCTGAAATTATGACATATGACCTTCCAACAAGGCACTGTCAAGGCACTGTCAGAAAAAAAGGCGCTTGCATTAATAAGATGAACTGAAAACATCAGTCACATACAATTCCGATGGATCGAAAAAATTGGAATGGTTTTCTCAAGTAGAACCAGTTCTCAGTTCCCATCCCTGACAGTCCTGGAAGGAATTATTGGCACACCTGATTTCTAAGTACATAACTTAGAATATCTTTCAAAATAAACCCCAAAGAGCTAATTTTGTAGACCCAGAATATTTAATAAAATGCTCAAAGTTATTGAATAACAGCAAAAATGCTTTCATATAGTGAAACCATGAATACAGACATAAAATGTATATGGCAGATGTTGGCCAACTTATATAAATTTAGAGGAAATCATCACTTTTACAGCCAGTTTTCTTTAGAAAAGTCAAGGGGATGGCCCCATGAAGCTTTCCAAATCACTAAATATGTTTTGTATTTAATTTACACTGATCATTAAGAAATACAAACATTATAGTACTGTATGGTATATCTGTCTGGATTTGGCAGTTCTCAAAAACTGACTGTGCAAGAGAGAGACCAACGTGAGTCTCCCATGTGTTTTCTACAAAACTCTAGCTGAAATTTTGAATCTTCATTGAAGAAAAAACTATTAAAAAGGTCAGTCAAAAAAATTCTAACCAGTCACAAGAGGATTAACAGTGATTTAAAAAACAGTTTGGAACCACTGGTGTAGCAGTGCCACACCCTATGAACAGGCTTTTCTCATGGCAAGGAATTAGAAAAGTCCCAGCAATAAAAATACAGATCAAACTGACAATATCAGAGATGGCTGCTTTCCAGTTATGTGTGACGTGTCAGTGAGACAGTTTGCACAATATCAATTTCATCAACTGACAAAAGCACACTTTCATTAATAAAAGAGCCAAATACTATTATTACGCCCATTTGGCCAAGTCTGCAATTACAAGTTTAGTCACGTCTAAATAAGGCTAACACACACCCAGGTCCTTTATCCAATCAAGCTGTTTGTAAAAAAAAAAAAAAAAAACTCTCAAAGGTGATTGATTTAATGCATTCAGACAATTCTATGCACTTAGGAGGAATTTGCACCTGAGAGTCTTGCCACAGCATCAGCAGCAAAGACAGCAGTGGCCTCGTGTCTGGTGTCCAAAATGCGGATGCCCACCTTCTCACAAGCCACCAGGATGGGTGAGATGTGTCCGCCGACAAGAGTGAAAACGTACTTTACTCCATGGGAACGCAGAACCTCTGCCACACTCTCGCCACCATGCCGTGGACTTTTTGTCTCAGTCTAAGGCAAAGCAGATTTTTCAGGCAATTCAGATACCTGACAGACTTAACGAGGTCCATACAGATTTTGTTACATTCGGTTCAGACTACAAGCTCATCCTGATTGTAATTTTGACACCATTATGGTGGTGTACAGAGAAAAAAAATAAATCAACTACAAAAATTGTCACTGTCCAATCTCTTATGGACCTGACTGTAGCACAGAGGAACAACTGGCACTGATAGAGATCTGGGCTATATTTAACCCACTGTGTGTGATGTGCACAAACAACAGCTGGTATTGCAGGCTTGGACAATAGCATCAAAGTATAAAGAATCTCGTATGTGAACAAATGAAGAGGCAAACAAATGGTAAAGGATCTCAAAGGGATCATATGAGCATGCAGATGTTATTTACAGACCCACCCTTCAAGACTTCCCCTCCACGCCAACCACTGACACAGAAGTAAAACTCAACTTATTGTCTATTTTATTTTACAGTGCAACGTTTTTCTGTGGGTTTGTTTTTGTATTTTTTTTCAGTCAAAATGTCATTTAGCTTTCAATATTCAAGTTAGCTGTCACTGAAGTTGGCTCAATTATCTTACTGGCACAGATTAAATGATATCCTCCTGACTAGCAGGACACACACACACACACACACACACACACACACACACACACACACACACACACACACACACACACACACACACACACACACAGTGAGGAAAATAAGTATTTGAACACCGTGCGATTTTGCAAGTTCTCCCACTTAGAAATCATGGAGGGGTCTGAAATTTTCATCTTAGGTGCATGTCCACTGTGAGAGACAATCAAAAAAAAAAAAAAAAAAAAATCCGGAAATCACAATATATGATTTTTTAATAATTTATTTGTATTTTACTGCTGCAAATAAGTATTTCAACCCCTGTGAAAATCAATGTTAATATTTGGTACAGAGGCCTTTGTTTGCAATTATAGAGGTCAAACATTTCCTGTAGTTTTTCACCAGGTTTTCACACACTGCAGCAGGGATTTTGGTCCACTCATCCATACAGCTCTTCTCCAAATCTTTCAGGTTTGGAGTTTCAGCTCCCTCCAAAGATTTTCTATTGGCTTCAGGTCTGGAGACTGGCCAGGCCACTCCAGGACCTTGAAATGCTTCTTACGGAGCCCCTCCTTAGTTGCCCTGGCTGTGTGTTTGGGGTCATTGTCATGCTGGAAGACCCAGCCACGACCCATCTTCAATGCTCTTACTGAGGGAAGGAGGTTGTTGCCAAAATCTTGCAATACATGACCCCATCCATCCTCCCTTCAATACGGTGCAGTCGTCCTGTCCCCTTTGCAGAAGAGCACCCCCAGAGTATGATGTTTCCACCCACATGCTTCACGGTTAGGATGGTTTTCTTGGGGTTGTTCTCATCCTCTAAACATGGTAAGTGGAGTTGATTCCAAAAAGCTCTATTCTGGTCTCATCTGACTGCATGACCTTCTCCCATGCCTCCTCTGGATCATCCAGATGGTCACTGGTGAACTTCAAACAGGCCTGGACATGTGCTGGCTTGAGCAGGGGGACCTTGCTGCCCTGCAGGATTTTAAACCATGACAGCATCGTGTGTTACTAATGTAATCTTTGTGACTGTGGTCCCAGCTCTCTTCAGGTCATTGACCAGGTCCTCCTGTGTAGTTCTGAGCTTTCTCAGAATCATCCTTACCCCACAAAGTGAGATCTTGCATGGAATCCCAGACCGAGGGAGATTGACAGTCATCTTGTGTTTCTTCCACTTTCTAATAAATAATCATAACAGTTGTTGTCTTCTACCAAGCTGCTTGCCTGTTGTCCTGTAGTCCATCCCAGCCTTGTGCAGGTCTACAGTTTTGTCCCTGGTATCCTTAGATAGCTCTTTGATCTTGGCTATGGTGGACAGGTTGGAGCATGATTGATTGAGTGTGTGAACACGTGTCTTTTATACAGGTAACAAGTTCAAACAGGTGCAGTTAATACAGGTAAAGAGTGCAGAATAAGAGGGCTTCTTAAAGAAAAATTAACAGGCCTGTGTGATCCAGAATTCTTGCTGGTTGGTAGGGGATCAAATACTTATTTGCAGCAGTGACATACAAATAAATTATTTAAAAAAAAAATCATATTGTGATTTCCGGATTTTCTTTTTTTTTTAGATTATGTCTCTCACAGTGGACATGCACCTAAGATGAAAATTTGAGACCCCTCCATGATTTCTAATTGGGAGAACTTGAAATATGAACATGAAGTATGGGTACCAAATGGTTCCATTGAAACACAGTGTGCTATCACAGTAGTTGGGCTGTGAATACTGACCAAACAGTGTACTTTACATGGATGTTGTCTTTGTGTACTTGTCAGCACTTGCTGCGTTTGTCATGTTTTTGCTATGAAGACCATCTTCTTTAAACAGTTTGGTTGGAGTTTTATGTTACCTCTGCAACCCGCTTTAAAGCAGCACCAAGTAATATTTTTACCTTTGATATATTGTCTTCAAAGTCCTTCTGAATGTAATCTAAGGGTTTATAAGAAGACTGGAGGGTTTCTGACTACAGATCCAATTTCTAACTAGAAAACAAAAGGTGGCAATCTCACAGCTCTGTTCTTGACAAATATCTTTGCAACAGTGACACAAAGTGAGATCAGGACATAGCCACCTGTACCTACAAGCTCCGAGATGCTCTCAGTTGAACATAAAACACAAATTTATAGAGAATTTGCAACTGTTATTGTCAAATGTCCAGTAGGGGGAGCACGACTTGAAAGTTGCATAGTGCTGCTTTAAGTGCTTGAGAAAAGTGAAACCCTTCAGGATTGACTTCATATTTTAAGAGCAAAGTTGCCACTTGGTGTAAACTTCCATTTATTCACATTATTTTATCAGACATCTTTGAAATGAGTGACAACATAAGAAATTCCATCACGAAGGTACTGCCGGACCTGGATACCTCAGTCCTTGACATTATAATAGAAGCACTGCAATCATTAGGGGTGGAGAAATTTGAGGACTTGCAGTTTATCAATGAGTCAGATCTGGAGTCTGTCCTGAGACCAGTTCAGCAAGAAAACTGCTAGCTGCATGGAAGCAAACCAGTAAGTATACTAATTTTAATTTACAGTGGCTGCAATGGCTGTAAAGGGCTTTCAGCCCTTTTCTGTTATATTTAAGTACAGTGAAGAACGAAAAACAAGGACCAAACCATGTTAAAACAATTAATTTAATGTATTATTTTTTATAGCACTGGACTGGGAAATTTCCAGCCAGGCATGCATATCATCTCCATCTTCGTGCTCCACATTTCTCCCTCGCCCTGTCGTCCAATGGCTTCTCTAGACTGGGTCGATAACTTTAAAATTCCATGTGAGAATTTCCCCGAAGACTTGAACCAGTGTCTCCAGAGAGGGAAAAGGCCAATGCCAAGATTACGGAAGGAGATGTTCAAGATGTTTATTTGTCATATGCAAATATACAATATGTAAAATGCAGTGAAAAGTGTTTTTGTACCTGCGCTGACAAAACAATAACAACAACATAGCAAAAGCACGCAATCATAAACACAAAAAAAAAAAAGTTAAAGGTGCAATAAAAGTGAATTAATACGAGATCTGTTAGAAAACTATCTGACCTTTTTATTTTTTTTAAAAACTATATGGATTTGAATCGTGCGCTTGCATCAGCCAAGCTTGAACCTTCGTGCGCATGCATGAGTTTTTTCACGCCTGTCGGTTGCGTCATTCGCCTGTGGGCAGGCTTTGAGTGAGCACTGGTCCACCCCCCTCGTCGGATTTTCATTGCCAGGAAAATGGCTGAGCGATTGGAGCAGCGCTGAATCAAATTTTTTCAGAAACTGTGAGAGACAGCCAGGTGGAAACCATTCGGAAGATTCAGACGGCTTTCGGTGAAGATACTCAGGACTGAGTAGGCTGTGTTGATCCGGGACGTCGTCTGACTACCAGAGAAATTGTGGAAGAGGTGTACATCAGCACTTTTGCGGAACATTCCACTGTTACAGGAGATTTTGTAATGAAAGACGTGCGGAGGAATTCGCGCGTCGGGACAGAGCCGCTCATGGCGCACAACAAAAAGCACGTCCGTGTTGGAAGTCTCACAGGACAAGTTGTGACATGCCCAACTGTTACACAATTTCTCGGATACTCACTCAACTGAAAAGCCACCGAAAGCTGTCTGAATCTTCCGAATGGTTTCCAACACGGACGCCTAATTTAAGGATATGTTACATTAAATTCATGTACTGTCACACTTTTAAGACACAACTGGATGGTAAAGGGGGGTTTCTGGTAATTATATTACACTTGCATCTTCTTTCTAGGCTCGTCATGCTACGTATCGAGGCTGTACATGCTGTGTATTGACCACAAAGTTGTGAATGACCAAATAACCCACTTCACCTCTGCAATCTGTTTGATGCTTGATAGCTATTACTGCCTTAACATTCACTATCCAGTGAGCCTTGGATCCACACTTGAGTTTCTTCAGAGGTAATTTATTTGTTTTTGTACTTCTACACTTTTTTGTTTTTACTTTATAGAGTGGTTAAGTATTGATTCTTGTGTTTATCAAAGTGTTTCTTCAACATTAACCCAGAGAAAGGAACAAAAGTTGAAAAAACAAAAAAAGAGACTGCATGTCAACCCAAGAGTGCTCACCCTCATTGCAGACCTCTCTGATCATGAGTGGTGAGAAACAATTTAAAGACATGTCAAACTGATTCGTCAGCATTACTGGTCCTTAATTTTTAACCATATTCTGCATTATGTTTGCATTCTTTAGTGTTGTCAGTTTTCCCAACTGACATTAAGAAGTTCACTATTTCATGTGTTTTTGGTATCACATTCTTTTTAGCATGCTTTTCAGAGGTTTGGGCATCTGTTCTCTGAAACAATTTTGGATTCAAATTACTTAAATTCAGAGACATTTTTAAAAAGGTTGTGTTCAACCTTACTGTTAATGCTTAGGTTTTATAAAGCACTGCATGTTTAAAGCAATGTATATTTTATTTGAAATATTGCTATTGTTATTGAAAACTTTATTTTGGATGTTTTCATGGCATACATTTTACCCTATTGTATTTAAACTGTTAATTTTTTTCTTCATCATTAGTAAATAGTTAAGTCTTGTATTCCTGCCCCTTCAGGATTTGAATTGCTCTGTTTATAAGTAAATTTAAGTAACAAATGTTCAGAGACACATTAAGGTGGTTGTGATTAACTGAAATGTGAAGGCTGAGGTTTTACCAGCAATATTAGTCCAAAAAGTGTCTACATTACTTTATTTTATGTCAAGTTTTGTTAACGGGAAACATGTTCTTGGACGTTTTTCATGGAGCACTTTGTAGTAGCAAGGATCAGCAAAATGAATGTCACTTGTTTATTGTGGATTTTGGCTTGATCACTTAAGAACAGTCTTAAGTTTTTCACTGTAATGTCTTATGTTATTTATTTTTTGAGCAGGGATGCACAATATTGGTTTGATATCCATATCGATGATATTGGAATTTTTGCAGATATTTACATAAAATATATCAGCAGGAATATCAACAAATTACACAAATATTAATGCACCTTCTTGTAACTACATGGGTACATTTAAAAATCAAGGTTTTCATTTTTGCAAGAGTTAAATGTTTTTATTTTCTAGTTTTACATCTGTTCCTTGCATAAATGTACTGTAAAACTAAAAGAAACAAGTCCAGCTTTTGCGAGTACAGAGCTTATGCTCTTGAGCAGAAGAATAGCTATCAGTAATGATAGCAATAATGAATAAAAAAAATATCATTATATCTGCAGAAATCCAACATTATGCATCCCTAATTTTGAGGCAGTATTTTTCCCCATTTTTATCATTTATGTTTTCTTGAAAATGGTTGAGATTGATTTGTCAGGAATTGACTTAAATGTCTAGAGCTTTACCAGGTTTGATTTATTTTATATTATGCCAGAATATGCTTTAAAATGTTTTGCCTGTACTTGCTTGAAACAGTTTACTTGACTAACGGATTGTTCAAAAGTCAAAATGTTTTCAAGACAATAAAACAGAGTGACATTTGAGATGTTTTTTCCATGGTTTTCTGATTTAGACAGTTTAAGGATGGCAACACAGCTAAGACCTGAGAATCTCCTTGAAGGTTAGTAAAGTACACGCAGAGCTCTGGTATTTTAAACAGTTGTCTAAAAGTGTCTAAGCTGTCTAAATCTTATTTAGTCTTTTATTATGAGCAAAAAGTTAAGTGTCTTGTTCTTTCACTTTTCAAGCACTGAATTTGAACTGCAATCTTAAGGAAACAATTCAAAGGCCCAGTGACTCTCAGGAAATGATAAGATTTCAACTTGTATAAAACTCTGTTATTTTTAAAAACAACATTCTAAAATGTTTTTCTCCATCCTTTTACAACATAGCTCTGTTTTTGGAGAGTGGCAGGCAAACCAGTGTCAAGAAGATGACAGCCAAAAAACATGCTGAAGATGGAATCAAACCTTGACTGGATAATTTTGGTATGCGTTTTAATGTAATATTTAAAGTGTTTAAGTATTCAGTACTTATTTTAGTATGTTGGCCTCTTAGATAGACTAGCTTTTAATGTTATTGAATGGGACTTTAGCCATATGATTGTAATATGCAGTCTGTTCAATTTAGGCACGGTTGTTCTGCCTTAAACTGCTTTGCTCATTTCGCTAAAACCCAAATTATGTGTAAGATGGAAATCTCTTTTTATTCTTTGTCTCTGTTTCTGCCATCCGTTGCCTCGCATGGTTATTTGCCCCAAAAGTCCCTCAACAATCTGGAATCGTTTGAAACCTGCCATTTATTTTCTTGTTTTACAAAGAAAACATTTCACTTGTTCTTTTTTCTTTCACATTTTGCTGATTTGATGAGGATGCTTATTAGAGGTCCCTCTGTTTTAGTCAAGTAAAAAAAAAAAAAAAAAAAAAAAATCACTTGTTCCTGCGGTTCAAAGGTGCTTTATTTGTACCAGTAGGTAGATTTTTGTTTTACTATTTTGACACTTGCTTAACTGTTTCACAGTATCTTTCCTCACTGAATGGTTGAAAACATCCAGCTAGACTTATTACAAAAAACAATTTATCTCTCATAAAAAAATAAAAATAAAAAATACATTTAACCCTCATATCTGACTTTTGAAGTTCCTCACCATATTTGATACAGGTGTGTATTTTTTTTTAATAATTTTCATATTTTAAACACAAATCATATGTTACATCTGTCTTCACTGTGTAGCAAACAACATTTGCGCAAAGCCTTAAAAGGGACAATTGAATCCCCTTCTAAAATGTATTAAAATATTATGTTAATGTTTTTAAAGACCTTTTTCTTTGTAAATAATTTAATCCACTTCAGTCCTGGTAATAACGACCAAATTTGAAATTTTAACCCCTTTAGATGCCAGTTTGAACTATTTAAGTGTTAATTTTTATTGATATTATATGCCTGTATGTTCAATGTATGAAATTCAAAGTAGATTTTTTTTTAAGGAGGGGATTATTACAGTCCTTTGTTATAATGGATGTCTACGGGAGCTGTTCCTTCCATTTCACCTTACATTGAATTTTTAAATTTTTCCAATATAATTGTGATTTTTATTTTTACTTTTGATCAGTAATTGATGTCATCACATGCACTGCATTTAAAGGGCTATATTTTGTGGTAATAAGTAAAAGCTTTGTTATGAACAAGACTGAAGTGGATTCAAATATTTATGAGAAAAAAAAATAGCATAGCGTATTTCAGGAGGTTTTAGAAGGGGACAAAAATGTCCCTTTTCAGAAATGAAGGACTTTCTGCTATCATGTATGAGGGTTAGGCATGCAAATGATTTGTATTAATTAACGTATACCAGAAAAAACATTTTTCAAGTAGTTTGGATAAACCCCAACCTAAAGTGAACAGTTGAAAATCATCATGTCATTGCATAAAGGCTTATCATCTAATTCATAGGTGTCAAACTGATTCCAGAAAGGGCCAAGAGGGTGCAGGTTTTCTTTGTAGCCACCAACTCCACCAGGTGATTTCACTGATGAACTCTTCTCACCTGCTCAAAGTGATGTTCATCAGTGAAATCACCTGCTGGAGATGGTGGCTACAAAGAAAACCTGCACCCTCTTGGCCCTTTTTGGAATCAGTTTGACACCTATGATCTAAATAAACAGTTACTTGAAAAATAACAGCCAAAAGCTGAACTGTCAATTCAACTGTTGGCTGAAATGCTCTTTTCATTATAGTAATTTCTTGCCTCATTATTATTGTCATAATAATAATTTATTTGATTCATATAGTGCCAAATCACAATCGAGTTGCCTCAAGGTGCTTCACACAAGTAAGGGCTAACCTTACCAACCTAGGGCAAGCACACAGGCGACAGTGTTAAGGAAAAACTCCCTCAGAAATGAGAAAGAAACCTCATTGTCATAGTATGAATATTTATTGCTGTATTCACTTTTTTTTTGTGTGTGTTTTCCACATGCAAGAAGGGATCAAGTCAGTCCACAGTGAAATCCCCATTGTGAACGTGTGAGTGTTCAAGTGGAGATGATTGAAATTTTTTGGTTTCCCTATACATGGCACCATGTCTGTGTGAGAGTCACCTGTCTTCAGTCAAGTCTTCACCTGGAGATTTACTAAGAGGTAAGCAGTGATTTTGTTCACTATAGCAAACGGCAGACAGAAAATGCAAACTTCAATCTGTCTCAGGTTCATTGTTCAGGTGTGCAGTTTCATACAATAAAGGAATCTAACAGTATAAAATATAGATTTAATGACAGTAACTAGATCTTTTTACAACCTTATTGAATCATTAACTTCAAGTTCCATGATAAATTAATAGTAAACCTTGATACACTGTTTTCCAAATAACAGTTATTGTGTTTTGGGTTGTGTTGAGTCTATGTATCACTTTTATGTAAATGGATTTAAGACCTGCAAACTTAACTCTTGTGGGTTGCTATAATTTACGACCCTTTGAGGTCATCAGAGGACATTAATGTCCTCCCTCAAGACTGCTATAAAAACATAACCGGTTAATATTTTTAGTTAGTTTTTTGCTCAGATCATTTAATTAACTTCAGTCCTAATCCAAACTGCCAAAGATTTAATTATTTATTTTAACCCTTTACATTCCAATGTAATTACATGGTGACACTGTTTTTATCATGAAAGAAACTACAAAAATGGGTTAAATATAAGAAATGATAGAGGGCTGTTCTACTTACGATTGGTTAAAAAAAACATGCATTGTTTTTATTTTTGTCGCAGAGTCAGATTCATAATGTACGAGCCTTTGAGGTCATCAGAAGATATAAATGTCCTTGCCTACGAATGCTTAAAACTGCTCATTAACTTCAGTGTTGAGCTGTCTATCCCTTATCTATCTTCTAATGTTCATTGTGATTCTGAGTGATGATTGTGGTTTACAAAACAGTTGCAACATGGACGATAAATGTTTATATTGATACATCCAATGCTGATTTAAAACTGATTTCAGGCAAAGTGGAAAATGGCACTGCTACACTACGTTTGTAGTTGTTTTTACCATTAAGAAATCACTAGGGTTTATCCATAGATAGACAATGGTAAAAATGTCCCATCTCATGGTTTACAGTGAAAAAGACAAATTTTACTCTTTCTTCTCAAAAGTGTAACCCAAAAATCATTGAATGCTTGATTATATTTATCATTTTAAAAAATTGGCATTTAAAGAGTTAAGACAAATAATTGAATATTTAGTAGTTTTAATTGGGACTGAAGTTGATTGAATGATTTGAGCAATAAAAAGAATAAAAAATAATAATTGATTCTGTTTTTACAGCAGTTTTGGGCAAGGACATCATGTCTGCAAAGGGATGTAAATTTGGCCCCAGTTAACCATTGACCTCTGGAAAAAAGTTCAAATTTGAATTTGAGGCATATTCTTTAAGAAAACCTAATATCATTCCATATGGAGTAACACAATGAAAGTTAGGACTAAATTTTAAGCAAAAATTTGCCTGAAAGGACAAAAATGTCCTTGATATCCCCTGAGGGTTAAGGAATCGTATCATGGCAGCATATTTTGACTTAAGTTTTTGTTAGTCTCTGGGCACTGCATTGACCAAACCTTTAAAAATATGTGTCCATTTTTTGCTGCAGAGAGGATCGTACCAGTTCAAAGTGAACACCTGATGGACAACTTTCGAGTCCTCCAGCAGAGCTTATATGTACATCATCATGTGCATTTGAAACTCCACTCCATGTGAGTGCTTTCCTGAACCAAGGCCAGACTCAGCGACTCATTACTCGATCAGTCAGGGGCAAATTTGTTTCAGTTTATTCATTCCACCTTGGACAACCAGTCATTTATATGGATATTCTGTATCCTCAAGATCTGCGCTACTTTGTGGGTGGGTATACAGACAATTAATATGATCTGTTCAGTCTGTAATACTGATGTTATGAAACATTTCTTGCTAATTCTTAGTGTTAATCTGTAGCTTAGTTCAAATATGGGTGCCTTTAAAAGTTTTTTTTGACTTAGTAGTTGCTAATGTAAAACCTACGGTATACCACTTGTGTTTCTCATGTATTGCACTGCATTTTTAATGGTAAAATACCAGCAGCTGTGGTTGCCAGAAATTTACTGTGAAATTTAACTCGTCAAAATAAAATGTTGTAATTTGTTTTACAATTTTACAGTATTTTTCACTGACATAGACTTTAATAAGGTTTACCATATTTCTGTCATTTTTAAAGTTATTTACCATAACAGGGTTTATTGTATTCCTGTTAAATTAACAATAAATTACTGTCAAAAGGACGGTAGCTGCTAACTGTAAAAATCTAGGGAATTTTTTTTTTTTTTTTTTTTTTTTTTTACAGAAAATTACAGTATAATGGTCTTACAATTTTTTTATTTTTTTTTTACAATGATTTCCAGTGGAAAAATATATTCTCTACAGTAAAATTTACGGTTACCTTACCGACATACCGTTTTGTCTTGTACGGATTCCCCATATTTTTTGCGGTAAATGCAACCACAGCTGCCGGTATTTTACCATAAATTTTATTTATTTATTTTTTTTTTTTACAGTGCAGTGGACATGCACATAAGAAGAAAATTTCAGACCCTTCCATGATTTCTAAGCGGGAAAACTTGCAAAAACGCAGGGTGTTCAAATACTTATTTTCCTCATTGTATATGTACACCCATAACAACAAATACCAAAAAAGAAAAAAAAAAAAAGACAAGAAAGACAAGCAGAGACAAAAAAGATTAATCAGTAAATGAAAATATCTGTACACAGCAGAACAAACAGCAGTATAACGCACAGATAAAACAGAAGAACAGTAACAAAGTCAGTTAACCTAATTTATCGTACTATAATAAGTAATTATATTGTTTTTATAAAGTCTTTTCAAGGCAGCCAAAGTAACAGATAATGTAATACTATCAGAACAATTATTCCAGATTTTAACACCTTTTACAGAGATGCAGTGACTTTTTACAGTAGTTTGAATCTTTAAGCTGTCAAATACTAATGTTCCTCTCAGATGATAACAGGACTCCCTCATTTTAAACAGTTCCTGAATATGTTGAGGCAAGAGTTTATTTTTAACTTTATACATGGTCTGTATCGTAATATAATCAACCAAGTCCCAAAATTACAAAATGTGTACTACACAAGCAAACAGTGGGTTTGTTGGCTCACAATATGGTTTTTACTTATAACTCGTAGCTTTTTTTTTTAAACAGAAATACTGGGTTTGTATTTGTTTTGTATGTGTTTCCCCAAACCTCAATGCAGTAGGTCATGTATGGGACAGGCAATGAATGATACAGCGTAACCAACAAATGGGTGATTCTACATGAGAAGGTAAAAAAATGTTAATTTAAAAATTACTCAAAAATAAGTGATGACTGATGCATTGTGTGCTTAAATAATTAAGCTTCAAAGACCAAATAGATTTTTTTCCTGCCAGTCACCAGGAATTGGATATTTTGGGGCAAAATCACAGAATTTTGAATTTTTCTCAAATTCTGAAATATAAGATTATTGTACCTTGTTGTCCCACATTTTTAACAGTTAAGTGCTGCAGCTTTTTCATTGTTATTAGTCAATAGGGGAGGGCACTGGCTATATCCACCCCACCCCCTGATCATGTGACTTCACTGCATTTGGTAGAAATTGTCATATTCAATGGGGGGTTTGGGGTCATGTCCCGTACGACATACAGAAATGTTAAAAAAAAAAAATTCCCCACATCTCATTTTTCAAGACCAAAGCTTACAACTACAGATTCTCTAACTTTGGCCAATAACTATTCATTTGACGTAGCCTTAGTTAATTATTTTAATTAATTATTGTATAATTGGCTTTTAAAAGATGTCTCGTACGACACATCACACTCAGTCATGGATTTTCAAGTCTTTGCAGAAGCAGTTTCTCACCAATTCAAATACACTTGCAAAAGCTAACAGATAACCATGGGTGATGAGTAGGCCAAGCAAGTAGGGGTGCCGAAAAAAAAAATCGATTCACGTCCAAATCGTGATTCTTATTTATTAAGATTCTGAATCGATCCATAATGTCCAAGAATCGATTTTTAAAAAGCAATTATTTAAACATTTTCTTGATTACTTGCTGCGTGTACTGTTTGTCAGGCAAGGCCTCCGTACTACAGCTTCCCCGTGGGGGCGGGGGGTCCGGCGTGCTTCAAACATTTGTGAGCTGCAGCTTAGCATGGCGGACAAAGAGCTAATTCAGCCACCACCGTGTTTGCTGAAGGCAAATGTTTGAGCGCATTTTGGATTTTATTATTTGCTGCATCAGAAGGAGCTTGACATGACTTATGCAGTGTGCAAAATTTGCAAAATGAAAGTCAAGTACTTCGGAAACACTTCAAATCCGGAAGCCCACATGTGACGCCATCACCCGGAGCTAAAAGAGGGGAGCAGCGGTCTCTGCCGACTACTGACCAGCGCTTCGCTAAACTGCCAGCCAACTCCGAACGAGCAAAGCAGAAAAGTAAATTTACATCTTTAGAATCACTTGGTTAACCTTGTAAAGCTGCATTTTCTTAAACATAAACATATTTTAACTAATATAACTATTTCTCAGAGCTCTTTCAATCGAAAATCGATTCTGAATCAAATCATCACCCCAAGAATCGGAATCGAACTGAATCGTGAGTTGTTGTAAGATTCACATCCCTACACGCAAGGTAGGTCTATAGCCCCTTTCACACCAGGCGCACTTCGAGTTGTGCGGCATCATGACGGCGCCACGTGGAAGCAGCATTTCAGTGCCAAGATGATGTAGCTCAACGCCAGAAGAGCACGAGGGACACAAAGGACGAAGCGAATCGGACGCCAAAAATTAAACATGTTTAACTTTTTCTGCATCGAGCACAGGATGCAGAAATTAAGTGGTTTCAGCGCAAGTCAAAGCAACATGACGTTACTCAACATGACTGGAAGCCACACCCTCACAATACAACTTTACCCAATGCCAATTTATGATTCCTGCTGTGTTCCATTGTTCCCGAAGTATAAATCAGGAAGGACTGTTTTTATACCGTGTACACAATGCAGTAAAACTACACGCTCAAAAAGAGCACAGAAAAAAAATGCTGATTGCAGCCTGACAGCTGCTGCAGCTACTCACTCTTCTTTCACAACTGTGTTTAAATAAAGTCCATAAAAGTCCTGCTCACAGACTGATTGCCAGAGACAGGACATGTCCACATCCAGTAAAAAGTCCAGACATCTCCAGTCCACTTACAAACGGTTCGTTTGCGCGCACATGTGAACAATAAACAAAAAAAAAAAGACTGGCTGCTGCAGCTCCTCGCTCTCCCCTTAAACTCTCTCATAATCGTGTTAAATAAAGGACAAAAAAGGACATAAGTCCTGCTCACAGACTGATTGCCAGAGGACATGTCCACATCAAGTATAACTCCAGACATCTCCACATTTACAAACGGACTGTTCATTGGCACACGCATGGATGTGCGCACGTGCGTACGTAGCTCACTGCCGTAGGAAGAAAGATAAACTATAATAGAAGTCAGAGCGCAGATCTGCAGCTCAGCACAAGAACACATATAAACTAGAAGAGAAATCAGAGTGCACAGTTTGGCTGCAGCCAAACTGTGCACTCTGATTTCTCTGTGCAGAGGACCTGTAAGCTGTGTCCTTACCTCCTTTCTGCCTCCCCTGCTGCACACACCTGACGCAGACATTCCTGCGTCGTCATGACGCTACATGAAGCAACTCGAAGCAGCCCCAGTGTGAAAGGGGCTTATGTGTAGCTTTGACATACCATAATACTGGTAGACAATGAAAGCTGAGTTTTTCATAGATTTTTAAAATCTTGTTTGTTTGTTCTCATGTTCACATTTTGTCTAAGAATTCAAGTTATAATCATCTGTCCATCCATCCATCCATTTTCTTCCGCTTTATCCAGAGTCGGGTCGCGGGGGCAGCAGCTCAAGCAAAGCCGCCCAGACCTCCCGATCCACACACACCTCCCCCAGCTCCTCTGGGAGAACCCAGAGGCGTTACCAAGCCAGCCGAGAGACGCAGTCCCTCCAGCGTGTCCTGGGTCTTCCCCGGGGCTTCATCCCGATGGGACGTGCCCAGAACACCTCTCCAGCGAGGCGTCCAGGGGGCATCCGGAAAAGATGCCCGAGCCACCTCAACTGGCTCTTTTCGACGTGAAGGAGCAGCAGCTCGACTCCAAGCTCCTCCCGAGTGACCGAGCTCCTCACCCTATCTCTAAGGGAGCGCCCAGCTACCCTGCGGCGGAAACTCATCTCGGCCACTTGTATTCGCGATCTCATTCTTTCGGTCATGAGCCAAATCTCATGACCGTAGGTGAGGGTCGGAACGTAGATCGATTGGTAAATCGAGAGTTTGCCCCCCTACTCAGCTCTCTCTTCACCACGACGGTCCGATACAGCGAGCGCATCACTGCAGACACTACACCGATCCCTCTGTCGATCTCACGCGCCATCCGTCCCTCGCTCGTGAACAAGACCCCGAGATACTTAAACTCCTCCACTTGAGGCAAGGACACTCCACCGACCTGAAGAGGGCAAGGCACCTTTTTCCGGTCGACAACCATGACCTCGGATTTGGAGGTGCTGATTTTCATCCCGGACGCTTCACACTCGGCTGCAAACCGCCCCAGTGCACGCTGAAGGACCTGATTTGACGAAGCCAACAGAACCACATTGTCTGCAAACAGCAGAGATGAGATTCTGTGGTTCCCAAACCAGACCCCCTCTACATCCTAGATAATGAACAGAACCCGGTGACAAAGGGCAGCCCTGGCTGAGGCCAACATGCACTGGAAACAGGTTTGACTTACTACCGGCAATGCGAACCAAGCTCCTGCTGCAGTCGTACAGGGACCACATAGCCCTTAGCAAAGTACCCCAGACCCCGTACTCCCGGAGCACCCCCCACAGGGTGCCCCGAGGGACATGGTCGAACGCCTTCTCCAGATCCACAAAGCACATGTGGACTGGTTGAGTGAACTCCCATGAACCCTCGAGCACTCGATGGAGTGTGTAGAGCTGGTCCAGTGTGCCACGACCAGGACGAAAACCACACTGCTCCTCCTGAATGCGAGGTTCGACTATCAGTTGAATTGTCCTCTCCAGTACTCTGGAATAGACCTTACCAGGGAGGCTGAGAAGTGTGATCCCCCTGTAGTTGGAACACACCCTCCGGTCCTCCTTCTTAAACAGAGGGACCACCACTCCAGTCTGTCAATCCAGAGGCACTGTCCCCAACCGCCATGCGATGTTACAGAGGCGTGTCAACCAAGACAGTCCCACAACATCCAGTGACTTAAGGTACTCAGGACAGATTTCATCCACCCCAGGAGCCTTGCCACCAAGGAGCTTTCTAACCACCTCAGTGACTTCGGCCTGGGTGATGGATGAGTCCGCCTCCGAGTCCCCAGTCTCTGCTTCCTCTTCGGAAGACATGACGATAGGATTAATTATGGGGATATCCCATCCCCATAATTATCTATCTTCTTACCAAAAACAAAGTATTTTCTATTCTAGATTTAAGACCATTGTATTAAAAATGTACGTTGCTTGAAAACCTGCTAGGATTAAGGTATTTGTAGCCTTGTAACATACATGTTAAGTCATTTGTCCCATACGACACATTCTTATGTGCTGTACGACATACAACCTCAGTTTTCCTCCACACATGGTAATAAGATAATTTATCAAGCACAAAATCAGTCATTTAGATATTCTACAGCATATGCTGCAACAACCTTTACTGAAATGACAGATTATAGAACTGTTTTGGGATAAACCGTACCATTTTTCAAAGCGTACCGTACGACACATTTACGATGTCCCGCACGACACACTGCCCTGTACTTTTGTAAAGTTTCTGCATTTAATAAAAAATAGTTTTATATGAGAAAAGGTTTCATTTGGCTTCTTTTCAGACTCTAGGAAACATTTCCAGCATGATTACATGAATCTGTCTCCGTTCAACTCGCAGACTTTTTGTGTTGAATTTTTTTTTATTAATTTTTATTATAAAAGGGACCATGTACAATAAAAAACATAAATGTTTCCATTTGATGCATTGTACCAGAGTTAGCTTAAAGCTAATTTACATCTGCAGTCCCTATTTACTGTTAAGAATTTTACCAATTTTCTGTGTCCCGTACGACATGTTTGATTTTTCTTGCCTGTTTCCCCCCAAAAACATTTCTGATCAAAAGTATGCACAAGGCAATATTGCCCAGTGGTATCACAACCTATCTGCACCCCAAATGTAGGTACTTGCTCTAACACTGTCTGACCAGGCTGGAAATGCATCTCTGAATGTCCCATACGACACATATGGAATCGCCCAAATGCTGGGAGAGGAAGTATTGTGCTTTATACAGAATTGCGATAACGTTTGACATTCTGGATTTAACATAATTTATATGAGTTTTCCAACTTAAGTTATCATCGATAACAACTCCAAGAAACTTAGTTTCGGTTACTATTTCAATTTCAGCATCATTCAATAAGTTTCTACTTAAGTTCCTGGGCTTATTTCCGAATATAATACATTTTGTTTTACCCAAATTAAGTGATAATTTATTTGAATCAAACCAGTATTTACATTTTTGTAGTTCCCTCTTCAAATGTCCAGGAGCTGTCCCAAATGATCCCCCACTACCAAACACAGTTGTATCATTAGCAAACAAAATACATCTCAGACTTGGAAACCAAACCTATATCATTAATATACAACAGAAACAGTAACGGCCTAAAGACTGAACCCTGTGGCACCCCACATGTAATCCTCAAAAATTCAGAATTTGTCCCCCCAAAATGGACATACCTGTTGCGTAAGCTAGCGAGCCAATCAAATAGGCAGTAAACAACAGGTACTGATCTTAAAGTGCATTGTGGCATTTCTAAATAAACAGGTTGTGGTATTCAATGTGTGTGCCACATCTTTGTAAAACTCTAAACGAGTTTTGTTTTTTTTCTGGTTGAATAAAGGACATTGAACATCGAACCCAAGATGACGCGCGAAAACCTTTGTCAAATCACAAAGCGGGTCAAAGTTCCCCTTTAAGAGGTCGAAATGCCCTTTCACCCGCTGCAGCCTTCGGAACGAAGCTCATATTAAGGGGACAGAAAATACATACGGTGTTTATTTAAAAGATGAAAACGTAGGCACGTTAAAAAGGTAACTCACCTTGTGAAACAGTTGATAGAATAAACCAAGTTTATGGGCTGTGAAAATAAGCCCACTCAGCATAATACTCACACAGAATCCAACACCTACTACGAAATGTTCCATTGTCGTAAAGAAGCACTTATTTAAAAAAGTCAGTCCGAGAAAAAACGTCTAATTCAGCGCAAAACTCAAACCTATGCTGCACTTTATCAGTCAGGCTAAGCTATCCGCGCAACGACCGTCAACATCAACACAACCATGTGAAAAGTCGTAACTCGGCTATGTCGTTCGCTGAGACATGAAGGAAAAAATAAAATTAATATCCAAATACTGAGAGACGTAACTGAATCTTTTAACTTGAAACTATGGAACACTTTATTTTCTACTGTACCGGTTGTAGAGGCTGGAACATTAGCGGAAATATTCACAGGCGTCAAGTTACTCAGAAGTCTTCTGTACTGCCTACTTTATTTTCAAAATAAAAGCAAAGAGGCAACGTTCCCTCAAGTTGTGCACATTCATATATATACAGGATGACCACCCCTGAAGCGCTCCGTAAAAGCGTCGCCACAGGTGGGTTTAGAGCAGTCTTTAATATTAATATCTTTAATATGAAGCTCTTATATTCACCCCTGATTATTTCCCATCTTTAACTTAACTTCATAATGACATTAATTAAGGATCAGACTAGAATGTCGTGGCAGACATAGTGTGCTTGACTGATGGTATTATTTTCTATCTTGCTTCCCAACATCTGGACTGGGACTAACAAATTCACAGCAAGCTGGCTCTTTTGACAAATATTGGCTGTACAAATGTGGGACTGAGTTTGAATAAATGTAACAGCACAGAAAATAGAGGATTTATGGTGAAACTCTCTTGAAAACATTGATCATGTCCATCGATTTATATTGTCTGGTTGTTAGACGCTAACCAAGATGGCGGCGCTCTGGCAACAGCCAGCCAATGAGCGATGTTTGAGCCACGAACAATAATAAATCGGATACTACACGTGTATCAAAATTTTAGGGTGTCTGACATTTCTGCAGAATAATATAAAAATAAAAATCAATTAATTATTTTTCTGCCACTTGTCCTGGTCCGGTTATTTTGCTTCATCTTTCAAATCACTTTATTATTATTATTATCATTATTATTGTGAAAGAAAATGCGTTTTGATTACCGGGAGGGCGTGTTGTGGTAAACTTGACCCAGCAGTGTGTGTGTGTGTGTGTGTGTGTGTGTGTGTGTGTGTGTGTGTGTGTGTGTGTGTGTGCGCGCGCGCGAATGTGTTTGTATGTGCTTACGTGCTTGTGTGTGTGAGTGTGTGTGTATATATAGTTCAGCGTCTTGACGGACAACACTTTGGGCCAATGAAAAACAAATGAAAAACACATGAAGGCGTGGCCAAATGTGTATTTGTCATTAAAGCGACCAAACAAGGCACACCAGTAGATGTTGCTATTGACTCTCCCAAAATGCCATAAAACTGTAAATTTCTATAACAAACTTTTTAAATAGAATTAATATTTAAAAAAACACCTTTACTTTTGTTATTGTACAATATATTTTATTTTTATTTTCTATATCTTTCTATTTATGATAATACAGTTAATGTTACTGTGGCCTTGTCTTTTATTTGTTTCCTGTTTATGTTTATATTTGTTGAAATAAAGTTTTGGAAAAAACCCAGATGTTGCTGTTGTTTGATCACACAAATGTAACATATTGAACAGTGACAAGGTATCATCATTCAACACCATCATTGGAAAAAGCATAAAAAAGTCACATTACTGCTGCAAAAGGATATTTGTGGGTTATAAAATGTATTGTTACTATTATTATTATGATTATTATGATTCCTGGGATAGGCATCAGCGCCCCCCATGAAATTATGAAATGGTTTTTACATTTTTGCCTGGAGATTCATCAGTGGTGGGGTGAGAACTGGGGATTTTCCATTTCAATCACTGATCGAACATCAGTATAATCACTGATCGACCAATGTAGTCTGTGTCGCTGGAATTCTAATCTGAAGCTCCTGGTTGTTGAGCCATCTGTCATCATGAAGACTGAACTGTACACGGCTGCCACAGCCCCACTGAGACGGAACTGACTGAGGTTTCTGACGTTTTTTCCATCCTTTCACTAGTGTATTGCTCATGGGATGGGTAAGCACTATGCAGTACTTTGGGGTGACTTATGTTAAGAATTGGCACTGTATAAATGAATTGAATTGCCAAGTGAATTGCATTTTGCTTCTATTTGTGTTTTAATGATTATGTTAACATTGTTTTCTATTAATTTTTTTCTGAAATTGATTTTGTGAAGCGTTTAACAATTGCTTTTGAAAGTGCCAAATAGATGAAATTATTATTGCTACAGCTGTCGTACAGCTTTTAATTATAACAACAGAACAACTACAGCAACAATACAATGATATTACTGTTGTTCCAAATATTATTGTGTCTTATGAGTTTATTGTGCCAGTGAGGAAGGACACAAAGTAAGTATTGAGGAGAAGAAAGAAAAGTACACTGCAACTTGATCAACTGTCACAGGATCACAGAGTGTTGCCAGTGTGTCACAGACATCACATTAAATCAGCTGTAAATTGGATTGCTGTTCCGTTGGGTATTTATCATAGGCATTTATATTTCACTCTGCCCAAGCAATATCAGAGATCATTTTTCTAAGACCTTTATTTATTTGTCTGTTTGACTTTTAGCAGAATTACATCAAAACTACTGCACGGCTTGTGACAGGGTATGGAGGATGGTGGATAGGGCATGGAGAATTTTGGAGGGATCTGGGTCCAGATTGGCGGACATCAGAAACCTTGGATTGCTCTTGTTTTTATTTTTATTATTAATAATTGTAGTAGTAGAAGTAGTAGTCATACTAATAGTAATAAGGTCCTTAATCCACAAATTACTCCCAGTATGTTGTTGATGGTGTTTCATGGCAGCACCCTGACGTGCGTCTGTGTGGACATGAGGCATCATTGTAAAGCGGTCTCACGGGCTGCATCAGATGGGAAAGTGTTAAATAAATGCAGTCCATTTATTATAATTACTGTTGTTGATATTGATTAAGGCTGTGTTGTGTATCTGTGTGGATATAATAGCATCATGCCCATAAGTAGAAACAATAGACGGTGACTGAAATTTCATGTTTTAATAAAATGGCTCCCCAACAGTATATATACTGTTGGGGCAGCATGGTGGCCAAGCGATTCATGTACCTGTTTCCAAAGATGATGGTTCTTGGTTCCAAACCACTCATGCCCATTCACCATGTAATGTGGTGTTGCACCAGGATGGGCATTTGGTGTAAAACATGTGCCATCTCAACATGTAGATTTGCTGTGGTGACCCAAAGTAAAAGAGGGAGAATCCTAAGTGATTCTCTACTATAACAATATATAATTCATATTTTTTAATAATTGATGTAAATCAAGCCCAATACGTATTCATTGACTTGGAAATGTCTATGTGTCCATCTCAAGAAAATTGGCTGCAAATGTGATGTGATGATTTCTATGAACAATAATCCTTATATTTGTTAGTCGAATTACCTATGGACTCTGAAAATGATAGAAATGTCTATAAAAATGGCTGTATTCTCTGAATAATGTAAAATTTATGTTCAATCCGTTGAATTAAAGATGAAAGTCTACACTACAAGCACATCTTGATCATTTCATTTTAGATCTACAGTGGTAGTGTACAGAAGTAAACTGACAAAAGTTGTGCCACTGTTCAGTTATTTATGGATTCAACTGCAATTACAAAGCAAAAAAGAAAGATTCCTGTTTCTGCTTCTTGTGGGAGTAACTCTGCCGCTGCCTTTCATCGGAAAGCAGTGCACATTATGAAGGTGATGAGGGGAAAGCCATCTGGAGCCTCATCTCCCGAGAAGAAGAAACCACCAGAGCACCAAGGGTCTTGTCTTTGGAGGATGACAGCTGGTGTGGTACTGAGGGGTGGCTCCCAGGTCCAAACCTAATGTGGCTCATGCAGGTGGGCACCTAGAAAATCCTTTCAATCAGCAAGGATGACCATCTTTCACTGCTGTCGAGGGAGCTTGGAAAACTCAGCATTGTGGTGGCACTACTGTCTGAAATGCGAACACGTGGAAGTGGCCAGATATCTGTGGGTGGTTTGTGTAACTTGAAATATTTAAATATGTAGAAGGGCTATTTTAGACTTTGAGTTTACACTACTTAATGTATTTAATTAATTTGAGCATTCAGGTTTACAGCGGTTTGTGAATTCCGACCACATGTTTATTGTAGCTTCCCTGAGGATTCACTTGAAGTATTGCAGGGTACTGCCTGCTTAGTGCCCAAATTAAATCTGGCCAGAGTTCAAGATCAGACTGTTTCTCAGGAATTTGCATGCAATTTGGCTAAAGGACTTGCAGTCATGGACACAACTGGTGATCTGAATAGGTTGTAGGAGTTCTTCCGCAATCGGACCCTGAAAGGTGATGAGGATTGTATTAGCCAGTGTCCATAGGAGGAGGTGTTTCATTTCTGAGGGCACTCTAATCATCCAGAGGAGTCGTAGTACATGGCGTGATGTACACAGAGCTGAGAAAGCGGGCTGTGATGGCCTTGAGAATGAACAAGGATGTGCTTGTTAGAGGAATCTAATCAGATGACACATCATCAGAGATCCAGTGACCCTTGACCCGCTTACAGAGGAATCAAAGTACTTTGTTTCTCCAGAGCTACACCACATCCCATTGCAGTTATGGTAGAGGATTGTTCAGTCCTGATAGATGCCTCTGCTGTACTGTTACATTGGGTCAGCTACTTTGAGCAATTGTATACAGTGCATCTGGAAAGTATTCACAGTGCTTCAATTCAATTAATTCCATTTATATAGCACCCAATCACAACAAAGCTGCATCAAGGCGCTTCACACTAGTAAGGTCTAACCTTACCAACCCCTTACCACTGTCGCACACAAGTGGCAGTGATAAGGAAAACCTCCCTCAGATAATATTGAGGAAGAAACCTCAAGCAGACCAGACTCAGAGGGGTGACCCTCTGCATAGGACATTCTAACAGTTACAAGGTTTTTACAAAATTTTACAGAGCAAAAGAAACAGAAAACAGGAATTCAAGACATCTTCTGCATCAGCTTCAGACATGGCATCTCACGGTCAGTCCGGCATCCCGTTGTCCGCAGATGCCACTCGCATGCACTTCCCTCCGAACTTCAGACAGAGAGAAAAAGAGCAGAATCAGTCGGAAAAAACCCCACACCTAAGGTATAATTCATCAGCATTAATTCGACAGGAAAGCAGAGAAAATACTAAGGTGATCGCTGGCTGAGCTTCACTAGCAGACCCAAAATTTAGATAAAGTTGAGGCCAAGACCTGTTCCATTACTAATAAAATGAATTTAAAAGGATAAGTAGCATAGTTCCATGTCAGTATGCTAGCCATACCAAAGGGAGAATAAATACATCTTAAGTCTGGACTTGAATGTCTACAGAATCAAACTGTTTTATCTCCATAGGGAGATCATTCCACAAAACGGGCACGATAAGAGAAAGCTCTGTGGCCCGCAGATGTCTTATTCACAAAGTAGTTCTGTGCTTGGGGAGATCTTGTAGAGTCATGAGCTCAATGGACAGAGATGTTTGGTGATGCTGATATGTTTGCAGGTGAATGAAGGTCCAAGTCATTATGGTACTGGTGCTACCTGTCTTGCCATATGGTTGTGAGACTTGGACGCTAACCAGTGACTTAAGGCGACAACTGGATGTCTTTGTTTCTAGGTCTCTTTGGAGGATACTTGGGTACTACTGGAATGACTGTATCAAATGAGCAGTTACAAGGACAGACAATGATCAGGAGTATCATTTACATTGTGAGGGAGCATCAGGTATAAAATTTTAGCCATGGGGCCTGTTTTCCTCTATGCATTGTCCAGCACGCAGGTGCCTGAGTGTTGTGGACTCCAGTAGCTGGAGAACATCAAAGGGATGCCCACGTTTCACCTGGGTGTGGCAGATAGATAGTTATTTTAGAGATGTGGGAATGGACCGGTTGTCTGCCTGGCTGGTTGCCATCCAGGACCCAAGGTGGTTCCCTGATTTTATGCATGGTGCAAAGTGCAGTATCAGTGCCTGCTCCCAGACTAAACTTGACTTGCAATTAGAAAAGGTTGTATGTACCGGTCTGATCACATTGTTGCCACCACCAATTGACAGAAGAGAAGTTATGTGATCGGCCCTGTATGTTTACCTGAAGGCCACGTGTTGGAAAGATTTTCCTGTAATTGTTTTGGAGGTTGTCCTTGAGTCTCTGATGGTCCTTAATGTTACACAAAATTCTCAAAGATGGTGTTTGAGGAGCAGTAAAAGAGTGATAAGTCAAGATGGGTCTTAGCAAGATGGCAGTTAGTACTATCTGTACATGTGGTCCAGATTTTGTTGCTGTGAAGAGGGGATGCTGGCACTGTGTTCTAAAAGAGAACACAAAGATTCAATAAAAGAGATTCAAACAGATGAGGGAGGAGAAGCGATGATCATTGGTGGGGATCTAAACAGCCACATAGGAAGGCATAGGGAGATGATTAGGATGGTACATGGAAGATGGAAAGTAGGGCAGAGAAGTGGTGTACGAAATGGGAAAGGATGGCCGATTTTACCATGGTATTTGATTTGGTGATAGTGTGGGGGAGGGGGGGTTTGAAGAGAAAGAAGTCAAGCTTGTGTATTGCTGGAAACGACTTTCACAGCAGTGTACAAAAAGGAAGCTTGTAAACGTCAACTGTCTTGCCATGATCAGGGTTTTCAGCAAAAGTTATTTTGTCATCGACCTTTGCCTCCTCAAAAACAATGATCTGAAAGAGAACACAAAACAAGAGCTGTAATAAAGCAACCAGTCATATACTGTCATACATACTGTCATAATTTGCACAGGGTAGTAGAAAGTCAATGCTGGAGTACAATACTAGGCAGGACATCTGTTATGCTTCAATATACTTTATGTTGAACACTAATTAATGATACCTGATTATATCCACTTTTGAGCCATGGTTGTGGGAGGTATAGGAACTGTTGGGGACCTACGGCCCAATAGCGTCCCAGATTCTGTCCATTGACAAAAATGGCTCCTTTACCCCAACCCTGTCAAAGAAGGCCACAATATCATTATAAAAATCACTGAGCAAATTATATTAACCTATCAGCTGACACTTGAGAAGACTAAAGCCCTATTCTTACTTTCATGGAAATATATCCCAGAATCTCATGGTTTGAAACCATGTCTTTACCTTGGAAAACCTTTTATGTTCCAGGAGGACAGCCAGGTTGAATCAAGATAATCTCTTTTTGCATCTTGGTCTTGTTTTAACCATGGCCGTATTTTCAACCCATTTAAAAACTGTTTTCTGTCATGAACATTTGGCAAAAGTTTGGAATCTCTTACAGTTTTATGTAGCTCATAACACATGTAGCTTTTTCTACATGCTATCACAGTACCAGGAAGGTTTAGGTGCCAAGGTTGTCACTAAAGTAATACCATGGCCCTTAGTTGGCCATCACATTCATGGGCATCTATGATACTAGTTTGTCACAGTTTTAGACTGTAAACATCGGGGATGCATAACCATCAATGTAAGAAGGGGCATAACATTAATTTCAAAGTTTTAAAATGGCAGATTAATGTTTAAAAAAAATGTATAGTTCATTTTACATGCTGAAACAGTTTGCTCGAGCAAGGCCCTGGGACCCAAATGATCGGTGTGTTTATTTGCATGTCCACTTGTCAATAAAACTTAAATTCAATTCAGTTTGACTTTCTCTATGTTGCATTTTATTAAACAATGTGTATTAAGTCAATAATTAACATTTCCAAGGCAGTTTAAAAATAATAGTTACAGGACATATTTAGTTCAGTTTTTACCAGAGGTAAAACCATGGCCATCAGGTATTGCAAAGACTTTAATTTAATTTAATTAATTTATATACCGCCAAATCACAACAAAGTGTTCTTTGGATCCTCAATCAAATTTACTTGAAAATATTTTATTTCTTTTTTGAATGTCTTTACTCTTTTCTCTCACAGTATCTGGTTCTTTAAGATTCTTGCTTTAGATACTTTATTCATCCCGAAATGTTAGACATCATACAGACATTTATGACATCAAAAAGACCTGGGGCCTCATGTACAAAACATGCTTACACACAAAAACCTGGCATACATCCATCTCCACGCCAACATTCAGATGTATCAAAAGTGAAATGACTGTGGAAATGTGCAGTGCGTCACGCAAAAATCATGGCTATTGTACGCACGTACGACAGATGGACTTTCCGCCCATCTGTCTATCCGTCCGTCCATCTGTGCTCAGTATAACTCCACTCCCATTACTGACAGGGTCTTCAAAATCACAATGACCATTCTTTGGACACAGACACATTAGGCACAGATGGCTAATCTTGATTTACAACCCCAATCCCAATGAAGTTGGGGCGTTGTGTAAAATGTAAATAAAAACAGAATACAATAATTTGCAAATCCTGTTCAACCTGTATTCAATTGAATACACCACAAAGACAAGATATTTAATGTTCAAATGGATAAACTTTATTATTTTTGTGCAAATATTTGCTAATTTTGAAATTGATGCCTGCAACACATTTCAAAAAAGTTGGGACAGGGCAACAAAAGACTGGGAAAGTTGATGAATGCTCAAAGAACACCTAATTGGAAACAGGTGAGTGTCATGATTGGGTATAAATGGAGCATCCCCAAAAGGCTCAGCCATTCATAAGCAAAGATGGGGCAATCACCACTTTGTGAACAACTGCGTGAAAAAAATAGTCCAACAGTTTAAGAACAATGTTTCTCAACATTCAATTGCAAGGAATTTAGGGATTCCATCATCTACAGTCCATAATATAATCAGAAGATTCAGAGAATCTGGAGAACTTTGTACACGTAAGCGGCAAGGCCGAAAACCAACATTGAGTGCCCGTGACCTTCGATCCCTCAGACGGTACTGCATTAAAAACCGTCATCACTGTGTAAAGGATCTTACTGCGTGGGCTCAGGAACACTTCAGAAAACCATTATCAGTTAACACAGTTCGTCACTACATCTACAAGTGAAAGTTAAAACTCTACAATGCAAAGCGAAAGCCATACATCAACAACATCCAGAAACACCGCCTCCGCCTTCTCTGGACACAAGCTCATTTGAAATGGACAGACGCAAAGCGGAAAAGTGTGCTGTGGTCTGATGAGTCCACATTTCAAATTGTTTTTGGAAATCATGGATGTCATGTCCTCCATACAAAAGAGGAAAAAGACCATCCAGGTTGTTACCAGCGCAAAGTTCAAAAGCCAGCATCTGTGATGGTATGGGGGTGTGTTAGTGCCCATGGCATGGGCAACTTACACATCTGTGATGGCAACATCAATGCTGAAAGGTACATCATACAGGACCACAAGCAACTGCACAATGTATCATTTTAAATATAAGACATTTGGCACAGCACAAACTTCACATAATTGAGGAAGGAGGCCAAAATGAACACCCAGGAATTCACAAAATTTTCTTCCAAAGGTCCAACACAACTTGACATAAGACAAAAGTCCTTGTTATTGGTGCACTTCATCACCAAGGCCTAAGGCTGTTGTACAAAGCTACAGCAGTCATGACAAGTGATGGCCTGGTGCTGACAGATGAATCTGCTGTATTGTTTCATTGGGCCATCTACTTTGGGTGATCCACCACTCAACTGTGAGACATCTCAGCATAGTGAGGTTGCAAAGGTAGTGAAATAGCTGAGGGTCAGTAAAACTGAAGGGCACTGTCTATCAGGGCTGAACATCTTCAGGCAAGTGGAAATGTTGTTTCCCAGAAACTGCAAGCAATCTTTGTTACCACTGGGGAGAAAAGTATCATCCAAGCAGGCTGGAAGAAAGGACTTGTTGTCCCTCTCTTTAAAGGAAAGTGAGATGGCCTGGAATGTAACACCAAAGTTGTATGTATAAGATTGGGCACCCCTGATGATTTCCATGATTTTCCTTTATAAATCATTGGCTGTTTGGATCAGCAATTTCAGTTAAATAAATCATAAAGCAGACAAACACAGTGATATTTGAGAAATGAAATGAAGTTGATAGGATTTACAGAAAGTGTGCAATAATTCTTTAAACAAAATTAGGCAGGTGTAAAAATTTGGACACCCCAACAGAAAAAATACATCAATATTTAGTAGATCCTCCTTTTGCAGAAATACCAGCCTCTAAACGCTTCCTATATCTTCCAATGAGAGCCTGGATTTGGGTTGAAGGTATTTTGGACCATTCTTCTTTACAAAACATCTCAGCTTTGTTGGTTTCTGAGCATAGACAGCCCGCTTAAAATCACACCACAGATTTTCAATAATATACAGGTCTGGGGATTGAGATGGCCATTCCAGAACATTGTACTTGTTCCTCTGCATGAATGCCTTAGTAGATTTTGAGCAGTGTTTAGGGTCATTGTCTTGTTGAAAGATCCAGCCCCGGCGCAACTTCAACTTTGTCACAGATTCATGAACATTGTTCTCACGAATCTGCTGATATTGAGTGGACTCCATGTGACCCTCAACTTTAATAAGATTCCCAGTACCTGCACTGGTCACACAGCACCACAGCATGATGGAACCACCTCCAAATTTTACTGTAGGTAGCAAGCATTTTTCTTGGAATGTTGTGTTCTTTTTCTGCCATTCATACCGCCCCTTGTTATGTCCAAATAACTCAATTTTAGTTTCATCAGTCCATTGCATCTTATTCCAAAATGAAGCTAGCTTGTCCTAATGTGCTTTGGCATACCTCAAGTGATTCTGTTTGTGGCGTGTACACAGAAAAGGCTTCCTCTGCATTACAGCATCATACAGCAATTCTTTGTGCAAAGTGCACTGTATAGTTGAACGATGCACAGAGACACTATCTGGTGCAAGATCATGTTGTAGGTCTTTGGAGGAGGTCTGTGGGTTGACTATGACAGTTCTCACCATCCTTTGCTTCGGCTTATCTGAGATTTTTCTTGGTCTGCCACTTCAGGCCTTAACTAGTACTGTGCCTGTGGTCTTCCATTTACTCACTATGTTCCTCACAGTGGAAACTGACAGCTGAAATCTCTGAGATAGCTTTTTGTATCCTTCCCCTAAACCACGATGTTGAACAATCTTTGTTTTCAGGTCATTTGAGAGTTGTTTAGAGGCTCCCATGTTGACACTCAAGAGATGCAAAGAGGGAAAACATTTGCAAATGGCCACCTTAAATACACTTGATCATGATTGGATTCACCTGTGTAAGGAGGTCAAGGGTCAATGAGCTTACCAAACCAATTTTGTGTTCCAATAATTAGTGCTAAATGTATTGAAATCAATAAAATGACAAGGGTGCCCAAATTTATGCACCTGCCCAATTTTGTTTAAATAATTATTGCACACTTTCTGTAAATACTAGAAACCTCATTTCACTTCTCAGCTATCAGTGTGTTCGTCTGCTATATGATATATTTAACTGAAATTTCTGGCCAACCAATGATTTATAAAGGAAAATCATGAAAATTATCAGGGGTGCCCAAACCTTTGCATACAACTGTATACAGGCATTGCATTGTTCTCCTTGCTGGGTAAAGTACCTGCAAGGGTTAAACTTAACAGGATTCAGGAGCAGCTGCTTGTTGCTCAGTAAACAGAGCTGTTTGGCTTCACACCCAAAACATCTGCATTCAGGGGTGGGCAACTTGTTCCAGAAAGGGCCAAGAGGGTACAAGTTTTCTTTGAAGGCACTGACTCTTAAGCATTTTTCTTTACTTGCCTCTCACATGCCTGGAAAAGCTCCTCGCCATCTAACCATGTCATTTAGGTCCATCAGACTTTTTTCAGTAAAATTGTTCTTGGGAGCATGAATAAAACCTTTCAGGTTCTATCTTCAATATCTCAATACTGACATAAATTGTCATGAAAATGTCACTTATATACATGCTGTCCATATTCTTGAGCCGCTTAGGTGGGTAGGGAGACTTCCCATGGGATAAAAAAAGCTTTTCAACCTACCATCCCTGGTTCTCAAGACCAGGCACCTAAGTGGCTCAACTCTCTTTTTTTTTTTTCTTTAAAGATATTTAGGTGTACCTTAGTAAACACTAGTAGAGTTCCACCTTAGATCTGGAATGTATAATAGAAGATATACCTTACTGAATTTTCATATCAATATGATATGACTATGATTTGACACAAAGTGCAGCAACAGTGAAAATTAAACATTCTTAAACAAAACAGTAATAATACCACACTCATTTTGCACTCATCATAAGGTTAGGATACTGTGCCCTCCAAAGTATTGGAACACTTGGAATTTCACACATTTTAATTTGTTTATGCTGTTTTAAATACAAGAAAAACAAACAAACAAACAAAAAAAAGAATAAAAATTTCTAAAATTATCTTCCTCAAACTCAAACTGAAAGCAAATGAAAGAAAAATCTGTAAATAATAATCAGTTTTATTGCCAGTTTTCTTTAGACAAGGGGATGGAAACATGATAAGTGATAAGAATGGTGGCAAAGGTCAGTTTCAGTTTGTTCAGGGATCAAAAGTTAAAGTTGCACCATTAATTTTGCTCCAGCAGTATTTGTGCTGAATTTGTTGATTGTATCACCATTTGAAGGATTGTTTCAGTTATCTGCTGCACTAATAAGCCAATTGAGCATAAACCAGCTGCTGTCTATTAGCTTAAGCATGTTTGCACTTTTAAACAGCTAACAGACAGACATGGCAACCTGAATTAAAGGAGAAATGCTGCTTTTAACAACCTGGACCTTATTTCTGACATAAAATACGGTTGTTTACTCACCAATATAAGTTTGGTGTGATTACAAGTCCATAGTTCAGATGACGTGTTCAGTTCAAATCTGAAGCAAACATTCTTCTTCTTCTTCTATTAAGGTGGATTAGAACTTTTTGTGATACACAGCACAAACTACTGGACAGGAGGAACCTAGCAGTCAATGTCACTCAGAAAATGCAGGTCTTTCAACCAGATGTGTGGTGCCGTGACATGTCAATCATCTGTGTCCAATCAGATTTCAGGGGAGTCCAGTGAAACCCCGGCCTCCACTCTCGCACTACCCAAGCCAGGAATTGTTCAACATTTCCTGTTTCATTGTGACTGAGAATTCGGCACTTCCTGTTTGAGTGTGAGCTTGCCACTGAGTTCTCTCGAGATTCCATGGGATCTCATCTGTTAATCCAATAAATGTTTGACATTTGAACATTTCTTGTTTTACTGTGGACTTGAATTTTGGCACTTCCTGCTTAGGACGCCCTGTACCATGAGTATGAGTTTGCTCATATAATCGCTAAATTAGATCCTTGTCATTTGATATTATATTAATTTATAAACAACAGAAAAGGGACTTACCTTTGATGTGCCCCACTGGTGCTTTGACATCAACAGTCCAACACAATAGGAGTCTAAAATTGTTCTCAGTCAACTTGGAAAAACAGATGTAGTGCGTGATACTTCAAAAAAAAAAAAGAAAGAAAGAAAAGAAAAAAGAAAAAACTTTGTGTACGTCCTCAGTCCAGTGAAAAATCACATCAGAAATTTTTAGGTTTTTATCCAAACAGTTCTTCATGCTTTCAGACAGCTTATGGTGTAGTGGATTTTTTTTGTGTGTGTGTTGAATTACACCATTAGTTGGTTCAAATTGTCGTCCGTCAGCAAAGCAAACTCCACCATATTTAGTTAAACGCTGCCCACACTCGTGTGTGCGTGGGTGGGTTTGCAGCATGCAGTGGTACAAAACGTATGCAGCATGCAGTGGTACAAAACGTATGCAGCGTGCAGTGGTACAAAACGTATGCAGCGTGCAGTGGTACAAAATGTATGCAGCGTGCAGTGGTACAAAATGTATGCAGCGTGCAGTGGTACAAAACATATGCAGCGTGCAGTGGTACAAAATGTATGCAACGTGCAGTGGTACAAAACATATGCAGCGTGCAGTGGTACAAAATGTATGCAACGTGCAGTGGTACAAAACATATGCAGCGTGCAGTGGTACAAAACATATGCAGCGTGCAGTGGTACAAAATGTATGCAGTGTGCAGTGGTACAAAACATATGCAGCGTGCAGTGGTACAAAACATATGCAGCGTGCAGTGGTACAAAATGTATGCAACGTGCAGTGGTACAAAACATATGCAGCGTGCAGTGGTACAAAACATATGCAGCGTGCAGTGGTACAAAATGTATGCAACGTGCAGTGGTACAAAATGTATGCAACGTGCAGTGGTACAAAACATATGCAGCGTGCAGTGGTACAAAATGTATGCAACGTGCAGTGGTACAAAACATATGCAGCGTGCAGTGGTACAAAACATATGCAGCGTGCAGTGGTACAAAATGTATGCAGCATGCAGTGGTACAAAATGTATGCAACGTGCAGTGGTACAAAACATATGCAGCGTGCAGTGGTACAAAATGTATGCAACGTGCAGTGGTACAAAACATATGCAGCGTGCAGTGGTACAAAACATATGCAGCGTGCAGTGGTACAAAATGTATGCAGTGTGCAGTGGTACAAAACGTATGCAGCATGCAGTGGTACAAAGCGTATGGAAACAAATTTGCATGGTAAATGGAACCAAATTTGCATGCTAAATGCAACCCAAAACAAATGGGATGAATAATCCATGCCATGTGACATACAAACCACCAATCAAATGACAAGGATCTATTCAGACATTATATAATACACACTAATGCCAGACAGTGGCTACATTGAAGGATGGAATGGTGGTCTGCCTCTGGGGTTGCCAATCAGGACCCTGGGCAGTTCCATAGTGGGCACCAATGCATTCTCCTAGACCTGTCCTATCAACGAATTAAAAAAAAAGTAAAACATAATGTTTTCTAACAGATGTTATTAACACTGAAGGCTTCCCACCTGTTACACTTACAGGGAGATGGATGAAGGTGTCTCTTGGTGGACCATCCACATGCATTCTGGCCATGAAGAACCCCGGTAAGGTGGGTTGCTTGAGCTCAGATTTCCAGTGACCTGAATGTATTAGACTGAAACAAAATTTAAATGTAGTGGTGTGCATGCTGAGTGCAAAAATAAAGCTAGGAATATACCAAAAGACACTGAACAGTGGACCTTAGCTATCTGAGCTGTGTCATGATAGCACAAGTCCACTGATGATATGGCACATTCTTGTTGTTTATCAACAAATGGACTGCAGTTTATATAGTGCTTTTCCATCTGAATCAGAAGCTCAAAGTGCTTTATAATATCTCGCATTCACACACTCATACACACACCAGTGTCGGAGTGTTGCCATACAAGATGTTGACCACACACAAGGAGGAACTTGAGACTTTCCCCAAGGGCTCTTAATGATTTTCCAGGCTAATTTGGGGATTTGATTCAAGGATCGTCTAGTCTCAGTCCTACTGCTTAACCACAAGACCATCACCTCCCCACGAGACCATCACCTCCACATCACCTACCAGTGAAGGAGTGAAATCTATTTACAAAAGCATGGCTGAATATTGAGATAATTTTGATGAGCAGTTTGAATTTGATTGGGCAGTACAGTGGTTAACACTGTTGCCTCACAGCAAGAAAGTCGTGAGATCGATTTCCACCTGTGGCCTTTCTGTGTGGAGTTTGCATATTCTCCCTGTGTTTGTGTGGATTCCCTCCGGGTACTCCAGCTTCCACCCATATCCAAAGACATGCAGGTTAGGTGGACTGGAAACTTTAAATTGTCTGTAGGTGTGCATGCACTTGTGAATGTGTTTGTCTATCTGTATGTGGCCCTGTGGCAGACTGGCGTCCTGTTCATGGTGTATCCCACCTCACACCCTATGAATGCTGGGAGAGGCTCCACCCACCCATGACCCTTAATTGGAGTAAGCAGTCGAAAATGAGTGAGTGAATTTGAATTTGATGTCTGCCCATCTTTATTTGAACTGAATAGAGTGATAAACAGCTGCAGCCTGCCAGAGCAGCTTGTTGTGTTGTGACCATATGGAGGTCCTGCTGAGACTACAGTAATTAATGATGTGCACTTTTTTTGACTGATTCTTTTATAAAACCTGAATATTAAGGTTTGCTTTATACACAAAAACTAAATGCTACCTCAATACAAAGGAAAATATAGCACAATGCAAAGATACCCTTGGCCATATGAGCATTTTTTTCTTTATGATTTGTGGTTGTTTAATTAGCATCCCAGTGCAAAGTGTTTATATATATATATATATATATATATATATATATATATATATATATATATATATATATATATATATATATATATATATATACATATATATATATATAATTATTGAGTGTTGTTAGAAGGAAAGGTGATGTAACACAGTGGTAAATATACCACTGGCCCACCTCTTTTGAAACATGTTGCAGGCATCCATTTCAAAATGAGCAAATATTTGCAAAAAAACAATAAAGTTTATCAGTTTGAACATTAAATATCTTGTCTTTGTGGTGTATTCAGTTGAACATAGGTTGAAGAGGATTTGAAAATCATTGTATTCTGTTTTTATTTACATTTCACACAACGTCCCAACTTCATTGGAATTGGGGTTGGACTACTGACAGGAAGGACAAGTTAAAAACAGAACATGAGAAAAGAAAACCAACAATAGAACACCAACCGTTTGATAAAGCCGGGCTTCATATCTAAACAGAAGGCAGTGAAGCCTTTCAGGGGGACATGATTCAACACAATGTCTCCCACAATACCTGCAACACAACATGAGAAATAAATGCATGTAATGTAATATCAAAAATGGGTGAAATCCTGATCACACACATTTATGACGTGGTATAATGCAAAATATAACGAAGGGATATAGAGTGGGTCTGGCTAAAATAAACCGAGTTCTTCTGTGTGACCAGCCAGCTTTGATGCATTATTTGAATTGTTCTGATAGGAAATACCACTCCACAATTATTATTATTATTATTATTATTATTAGTATTATTATTTTTATTTATTTATTTTTAATAAAAGAACCCACAATAAAAACAAACAGGTTGGGTGAAATTCACATAATAATTTTAGTTGATCTGCATTGAAAATGTTATAATAAACATTCTAAAAGCATTATGTCATTAGATTTGACTCTACATCCATCTATAAAGCAAGAACCATCTGTGTGAGTGCGAGTATGTGGCTCACATACAGTAGTGTTCAGAATAATAATAGTAGTGCTATGTGACTAAAAAGATTAATCCAGGTTTTGAGTATATTTCTTATTGTTACATGGGAAACAAGGTACCAGTAGATTCAGTAGATTCTCACAAATCCAACAAGACTAAGCAGTCATGATATGCACACTGTTAAGGCTATGAAATTGGGCTTTTATTAAAAAAAGTACAAAAGGGGGTGTTCACAGCATCTGCTGTTGATGTTACAATCTCAAAACTATTATGTTCAAACTGTTTTTTTTAGCAATCCTGTGAATCACTAAACTAGTATTTAGTTGTATAACCACAGTTTTTCATGATTTCTTCACATCTGTGAGGCATTAATTTTGTTGGTTTGGAACCAAGATTTTGCTCATTTACTAGTGTGCTTGGGGTCATTGTCTTGTTGAAACACCCATTTCAAGGGCATGTCCTCTTCAGCATAAGGCAACATGACCTCTTCAAGTATTTTGACATATCAATACTTGTGGCTTGAATTCAGAGTTTGGGGGTCGTCTCACAAACTGTCTGCGGCCCTTGGACCCAAAAAGAACAATTTTACTTTCATCAGTCCACAAAATATTCCTCCATTTGTCTTTAGGCCAGTTGATGTGTTCTTTGGCAAATTGTATCCTCTTCTGCACGTCTTTTATTTAACAGAGGGACTTTGCGGGGGATTCTTGCAAATAAATTAGCTTCACACAGGCGTCTTCTAACTGTCACAGCACTTACAGGTAACTCCAGACTGTCTTTGATCATACTGGAGCTGATCAATGGGTGAGCCTTTGCCATTCTGGTTATTTTTCTATCCATTTTGATGGTTGTTTTCCATTTTCTTCCATGCGTCTCTGTTTTTTTTTTGTCCATTTTAAAGCATTGGAGATCATTGTAGATGAACAGCCTATAATTTTTTGCACCTGCGTATAGGTTTTCCACCTCTCCAATCAACTTTTTAATCAAACTACGCTGTTCTTCTGAACAATGTCTTGAATGTCCCATTTTCCGCAGGCTTTCAAAGAGAAAAGCATGTTCAACAGGTGCTGGCTTCATCCTTCATCCAAAATCTATTTAAGCATAAAAATTCAAAAAGAAAAAATAATATAGCACCTTCAACTGCACCACAGACTAAAACAGTTAAATGTGGTCTATTAAACATTAGGTCTCTCTCTTCTAAGTCCCTGTTGGTAAATGATATAATAATTGATCAACATATTGATTTATTCTGCCTTACAGAAACCTGGTTACAGCAGGATGAATATGTTAGTTTAAATGAGTCAACACCCCCGAGTCACACTAACTGCCAGAATGCTCGTAGCACGGGCCGAGGCGGAGGATTAGCAGCAATCTTCCATTCCAGCTTATTAATTAATCAAAAACCCAGACAGTCTTGTCCATCCAAATTGGAAATCCCAAAAACCAGTTTTATTTGTTATTATCTATCGTCCACCTGGTCGTTACTGTGAGTTTCTCTGTGAATTTTCAGACCTTTTGTCTGACTTAGTGCTTAGCTCAGATAAGATAATTATAGTGGGCGATTTTAACATCCACACAGATGCTGAGAATGACAGCCTCAACACTGCATTTAATCTATTATTAGACTCTATTGGCTTTGCTCAAAAAGTAAATGAGTCCACCCACCACTTTAATCATATCTTAGATCTTGTTCTGACTTATGGTATGGAAATAGAAGACTTAACAGTATTCCCTGAAAACTCCCTTCTGTCTGATCATTTCTTAATAACATTTACATTTACTCTGATGGACTACCCAGCAGTGGGGAATAAGTTTCATTACACTAGAAGTCTTTCAGAAAGCGCTGTAACTAGGTTTAAGGATATGATTCCTTCTTTATGTTCTCTAATGCCATATACCAACACAATGCAGAGTAGCTACCTAAACTCTGTAAGTGAGATAGAGTATCTCGTCAATAGTTTTACATCCTCATTGAAGACAACTTTGGATGCTGTAGCTCCTCTAAAAAAGAGAGCTTTAAATCAGAAGTGCCTGACTCCGTGGTATAACTCACAAACTCGTAGCTTAAAGCAGATAACCCGTAAGTTGGAGAGGAAATGGCGTCTCACTAATTTAGAAGATCTTCACTTAGCCTGGAAAAAGAGTCTGTTGCTCTATAAAAAAGCCCTCCGTAAAGCTAGGACATCTTTCTACTCATCACTAATTGAAGAAAATAAGAACAACCCCAGGTTTCTTTTCAGCACTGTAGCCAGGCTGACAAAGAGTCAGAGCTCTATTGAGCTGAGTATTCCATTAACTTTAACTAGTAATGACTTCATGACTTTCTTTGCTAACAAAATTTTAACTATTAGAGAAAAAATTACTCATAACCATCCCAAAGACGTATCGTTATCTTTGGCTGCTTTCAGTGATGCCGGTATTTGGTTAGACTCTTTCTCTCCGATTGTTCTGTCTGAGTTATTTTCATTAGTTACTTCATCCAAACCATCAACATGTTTATTAGACCCCATTCCTACCAGGCTGCTCAAGGAAGCCCTACCATTATTTAATGCTTCGATCTTAAATATGATCAATCTATCTTTGTTAGTTGGCTATGTACCACAGGCTTTTAAGGTGGCAGTAATTAAACCATTACTTAAAAAGCCATCACTTGACCCAGCTATCTTAGCTAATTATAGGCCAATCTCCAACCTTCCTTTTCTCTCAAAAATTCTTGAAAGGGTAGTTGTAAAACAGCTAACTGATCATCTGCAGAGGAATGGTCTATTTGAAGAGTTTCAGTCAGGTTTTAGAATTCATCATAGTACAGAAACAGCATTAGTGAAGGTTACAAATGATCTTCTTATGGCCTCGGACAGTGGACTCATCTCTGTGCTTGTTCTGTTAGACCTCAGTGCTGCTTTTGATACTGTTGACCATAAAATTTTATTACAGAGATTAGAGCATGCCATAGGTATTAAAGGCACTGCGCTGCGGTAGTTTGAATCATATTTGTCTAATAGATTACAATTTGTTCATGTAAATGGGGAATCTTCTTCACAGACTAAAGTTAATTATGGAGTTCCACAAGGTTCTGTGCTAGGGCCAATTTTATTCACTTTATACATGCTTCCCTTAGGCAGTATTATTAGACGGTATTGCTTAAATTTTCATTGTTACGCAGATGATACCCAGCTTTATCTATCCATGAAGCCAGAGGACACACACCAATTAGCTAAACTGCAGGATTGTCTTACAGACATAAAGACATGGATGACCTCTAATTTCCTGCTTTTAAGCTCAGATAAAACTGAAGTTATTGTACTTGGCCCCACAAATCTTAGAAACATGGTGTCTAACCAGATCCTTACTCTGGATGGCATTACCCTGACCTCTAGTAATACTGTGAGTCATTTTTGATCAGGATATGTCATTCAAAGCGCATATTAAACAAATATGTAGGACTGCTTTTTTGCATTTACGCAATATCTCTAAAATCAGAAAGGTCTTGTCTCAGAGTGATGCTGAAAAACTAATTCATGCATTTATTTCCTCTAGGCTGGACTATTGTAATTCATTATTATCAGGTTGTCCTAAAAGTTCCCTAAAAAGCCTTCAGTTAATTCAAAATGCTGCAGCTAGAGTACTGACGGGGACTAGAAGGAGAGAGCATATCTCACCCATATTGGCCTCTCTTCATTGGCTTCCTGTTAATTCTAGAATAGAATTTAAAATTCTTCTTCTTACTTATAAGGTTTTGAATAATCAGGTCCCATCTTATCTTAGGGACCTCGTAGTACCATATCACCCCAATAGAGCGCTTCGCTCTCAGACTGCAGGCTTACTTGTAGTTCCTAGGGTTTGTAAGAGTAGAATGGGAGGCAGAGCCTTCAGCTTTCAGGCTCCTCTCCTGTGGAACCAGCTCCCAATTCAGATCAGGGAGACAGACACCCTCTCTACTTTTAAGATTAGGCTTAAAACTTTCCTTTTTGCTAAAGCTTATAGTTAGGGCTGGATCAGGTGACCCTGAACCATCCCTTAGTTATGCTGCTATAGACGTAGACTGCTGGGGGGTTCCCATGATGCACTGTTTCTTTCTCTTTTTGCTCTGTATGCACCACTCTGCATTTAATCATTAGTGATCGATCTCTGCTCCCCTCCACAGCATGTCTTTTTCCTGGTTCTCTCCCTCAGCCCCAACCAGTCCCAGCAGAAGACTGCCCCTCCCTGAGCCTGGTTCTGCTGGAGGTTTCTTCCTGTTAAAGCGGAGTTTTTCCTTCCCACTGTAGCCAAGTGCTTGCTCACAGGGGGTCGTTTTGACCGTTGGGGTTTTACATAATTATTGTATGGCCTTGCCTTACAATATAAAGCGCCTTGGGGCAGCTATTTGTTGTGATTTGGCGCTATATAAAAAAATTGATTGATTGATTGATCCTTAAATAGGGGACACCTGATTCACACCTGTTTGTTCCACAAAATTGACGAATTCACTGACTGAATGCCACACTACTATTATTGTGAACACCCCTTTTTCTACTTTTTTTTTTTTTTACTAATAGCCCAATTTCATAGCCTTAAGAGTGTGCATATCATGAATGCTTGGTCTTGTTGGATTTGTGAGAATCTACTGAATCTACTGGTACGTTGTTTCCCATGTAACAATAAGAAATATACTCAAAACCTAGATTAATCTTTTTAGTCACATAGCACTTGTTGGGAAAGTGAAGTACACGGACCCACGACAGGGGGCGTAAATGAACGGCCAATAGGAAGTCCGAATAAATAACAATTTATTCTGCAAAAGTGCACAACAACCAAATATGTTTTTATTCTGTCAATCAATCTACACAAGAGGTGACGCGTGGGCAGGCCCGAGGGTAGGAGACGCCTATCTAGAGAAGAGCCGGGACCCACGAGGTTCCACCACCAACGGAGACCTGAAATCCATCGGAACCGCAGTTCCTGCCGGTACTGCTGGCAGGAACAGACACAGGTTAAAGGTGTGTGTTTGTACACCCAGGCAAACAGTCAGCAAAAATACAGTTCCTTCCTGAGGGAAAAATCCACCACTCCCAGAAAACAGGAACACTGAGAACGTGCAATACCAACAGTATACTTAGCGATAAGGAAAGTGGGGAGTGGGAACGCCAACTCCTTCCAACTTCCACAAACCCAGCTCCAAGCTGCGAGTATACCAAAGGTTATGACTGCAAAAATCAGTGGTGATGGGATGATTTCTGACAGCTGTCAGCTCTGGCCTCCTGGTGCTCCTGTGTGGCGACTGCGCCCTCTAGTGCCTGAAGCCCGATGTCAGGCAGGGCGCCCTCTGGTGTTGGGCCAGCAGTATCTCCTCTTCGGGTGGCCCACACAACAAGACCCCCCCCCTCAACGGGCGCCTCCTGGTGCCCGACCAGGCTTGTCGGGATGCCGCTGGTAGAAACTGGCCAGGAGGGCCGGATCCAGGATGAAGCTCCTTTTCACCCAGGAGCGTTATTCAGGTCCGTAACCCTCCCAGTCCACCAGATATTGGAAGCCCCGACCCCTCCGGCGAACATCAAGGAGCCTGCGGTCCACGCAGGCTCACTGTCGATGATGCGGGCAGGAGGCGGCGCTGGTCCGGGGGTGCAGAGGTCCGAGGTGTGGTATGGCTTTATTTTAGACACATGGAAAATGGGATGGATCCGCAGTGAAGCTGGGAGTTTCAGCTTCACTGCAGCTGGACTGATGACTTTGGTGATGGGAAATGGTCCAATGTATCTGTCCGTCAGTTTTGGTGAGTCCGTGTGCAGCGGGATGTTTTTAGTTGATAGCCAAACCTCCTGCCCGGGCTGGTATGCGGGAGCCGGGGCGCGTCTGCAATCTGCATGGCTCTTCGCCCTTGTCTGGGCTTTCAGAAGGGCAGAGTGGGCTGTTCGCCACACCCGACACCACCTTCTGAGGTGGGCCTGGGCCGAGGGGACCTCGACCTCTCCCTCCACAGCCGAAAACAATGGGGGCTGGTACCCCAAACACACCTCGAATGGGGAGAGGCCGGTCGCCGATGAGATTTGGCTGTTGTGGGCGTACTCGATCCAGGCCAGATGTTGACTCCAGGCCGTCAGGTGCGCGGAGGTCACACATTTCAGGGCCTGCTCCAGATCTTGGTTAGCCCGCTCTGCTTGTCCATTTGTCTGTGGGAGGTACCCGGACGAATGGCTCACGGTGGCCCCCAGTTCCCTACAGAAACTCCTCCAGAGTTGCGAGGAGAACTGGGGACCACGGTCTCAGACAATGTTCGTGGGGATACCATGCAGACGCACGATGTGGTGGACCAGGAGGTCTGCAGTCTCCTGGGCTGTCGGGAGCTTCGGGAGGGCCACGAAGTGGGCCACCTTGGAGAACTGGTCCACTATCGTCATGATGGCAGTCAATCCCTGGAACGCAGGGAGGTCCGTGATGAAGTCCAGGCCTATATGGGACCAGGGGCATTGAGGCACCAGCAACGGCTGGAGGAGTCCTTTCTCTTGTTGGTGCATGGCCTTGCCCCTGGCACAGGTGGTGCAGGCCCAGACATACTCCCGGACATCGGTTTCCATTGACGCCCCCCAGAATCGCTGCCGCACCACTGCCACGGTTCTTCGCACCCCTGGATGGCAGGAGAGCTTGGAACCGTGACAGAAGTCCAGGACCGCAGCTCTTGCGTCTGGTGCGACGTACAATCTGTTCGTTGGTCCACCGCCGGGGTCCGGGTGACGCGTCAGGGCCTCCCTGACGATGTTCTCCACGTCCCACATGAGGGTGGCGACGATAGCTGACTCCGGGATGATGGTGTCAGGTGGATCTGACAGCTCTGTTCTGACCTCCTCTTCATGCACCCGGGACAGTGCGTCAGACCGTTGGTTTTTGATCGCCGGGCGGTATGTGATCCGGAAGTCAAAACATCCAAAGAACAGTGACCAACGGGCTTGCCTGGGGTTCAGACGCTTAGCGGTCCGGATGTACTCCAGGTTCCGATGGTCAGTGAAAACCGTAAATGGAACCACAGCTCCCTCCAACAGGTGTCTCCACTCCTCCAGGGCCTCTTTCACCGCCAGGAGCTCCCGATTGCCGACATCATAGTTCCGTTCTGCCGGGGTCAACCTGCGGGAAAAATAGGCACAAGGGTGGAGAACCTTATTGGACTCCCCGCTCTGGGACAGCACAGCTCCTATCCCTGAGTCAGAGGCATCCACTTCAACTACAAACTGGCGGTTAGGATTGGGCTGCACCAGAACTGGTGCAGTCGAAAACCAGCGTTTCAACTCCCTAAACGCGGCTTCGCACCGATCCGAAAAGGTGAAGGGGACTTTTGGGAAGGTCAGGGCCGTCAGGGGACCAACCACCTGACTGTAGCCCTTAATGAACCTCCTGTAGAAATTTGCAAAGCTGAGGAACTGTTGCAGCTTCCTACGGCTTGCCGGTTGGGGCCAATCTCTCACCGCTCCTTCCTTGGCCGGATCGGGTGCGACGGAGTTGGAGGAGATGATGAACTCCAGGAAGGATAAAGAAGTACGGTGGAACTCGCACTTCTCGCCCTTCACAAACAGCCGGTTCTCCAACAACTGCTGCAGTACCTGACGTACATGCTTCACATGGGTCTCAGGATCCAGGGAGAAGATGAGGATATCGTCCAGGTATACGAAGACGAACCGATGCAGGAAGTCCTGCAAGACGTCATTTACCAATGCTTGGAAGGTCGCGGGGGCGTTAGTGAGGCCAAACGGCATGACCAGGTACTCGAAGTGACCTAACGGGGTGTGAAATGCCGTCTTCCATTCGTCTCCCTTCTGGATCTGAACCAGGTGATAAGCATTCCTAAGATCCAGTTTCGTGAATATTTTGGCTCCATGCAGGGGCGTGAACACTGAATCCAATAGAGGCAACAGGTATCGGTTGCGAACCGTAATCTCGTTCTCCCCTCTATAATCAATGCATGGACGGAGTCCGCCGTCCTTCTTTCCCACAAAAAAGAAACCAGCAGCTAACGGGGAGGAAGTGTTCCAGATTAACCCGGCAGCTAAAGAGTCCCGGATGTAGGTCTCCATTGATTCACGCTCAGGGCGTGAGAGATTGTACAGCCTACTGGACGGATACTCAGCGTCCGGAATCAAATCAATGGCACAATCATACGGTCGGTGCGGGGGAAGGGTGAGTGCCAGATCTTTGCTGAAAACGTCAGCAATATCATGGTACTCAGCCGGCACCGCTGTAAGATTGGGGGGGACTCGAACCTCCTCTTTAGCAGTTGCACTGGGTGGGACCGAGGATCGTAGACACTCCCGGTGGCAGGTTTCGCTCCATTGAGCCACAACCCCAGTCGGCCAATCGATCCGGGGATTGTGCTTACTCATCCATGGATAACCCAAAATAATTCTGGAGTTAGAAGGTGTTACATAAAACACAATCTCCTCCCTGTGGTTTCCAGACACAACCAGTGTTAAGGGCTGTGTCTGGTGTGTTATTAATGGAAGAAGGGTGCCATCTAGTGCCCGTACCTTCAATGGTGAAGGAAGGGCCACTAGAGAGAGCCCTACTTCCTTAGCCCATCTGCTATCAAGCAGATTCCCCTCTGACCCCGTGTCAGTGAGTGCTGGGGCATGAAGGGTTAAATCCCCACAGAGGATCATAACTGGGACTCGTGCGGATTTTTGTGCTTTTCTCTTGTGAGTATTATGGCTCACCCTTAGCCCAGTCTCTAAGGGCGAGCGTTGTCGTTTTGACCGCTTGGGGCAGTTTTTCTGCTTATGCTCACTCGAGCCGCAGTAAAAACATTCTCCACGTGCCAGCCTCCTTTGTCTGTCATTCAATCTCAATTCAGCCCTGCTTGTGTCCCTAACATCGTCAGCAGGGGGAGCTGTTGTCACGTGGAACACTCTGGCTTTGGAGCGGAGGGAGGACGGCGCTGCTTCAGACCCGGAAGGGAGAGGGACGGCGCGTGCTGGTCACGCCCCTCATCTCGCTCCCGTCGACGTTCTTCTAATCGGTTGTCTAACCGTATAACCAGGTCGATAAGCCCGTCTAAATCCCGCGGCTGGTCCTTTGCCACCAGGTGCTCCTTTAGGGCCGGAGACAGCCCCCTTATAAAGGCAGCGCGGAGCGCTACCGAATTCCAGCTGGCTCTCGCTGCCGCAACGCGGAAGTCGACTGAATACTGAGCGGCGCTCCGGCGCCCCTGTCGGATTGACAGTAACACAGTAGAAGCGGATTCGCCTCTGTACGGATGATCAAACACCTGTTGAAACTCCCGGATAAACTCAGTATACGTCGACAGAAGCTGTGAGTTCTGCTCCCAGAGCACCGTAGCCCAGGCGCATGCTTTGCCGCGAAGCAAATTAATCACAAAAGCCACCCGGCTGTGGTCTGACGCGTACATCACGGGGCATTTTGAAAAAACGAGCGCGCACTGCATCAGAAAGTCCGCGCACGTTTTGACATAACCCCCGTATGGTTCCGGGGGGCTAATGTAAGCTTCAGGAGAAGGGGGGGAGACCTATGAACTACGACTGGATCATCATTATTTAGCAACAGCCCGCAGGAGGTGGCTGCAGCTGCGTTGACGCGCGCGCCTCTACCTGAGCGGTGAGAGCCTCCATCCTGCGGGTGAGCCATAAAGTTGGTGAGGATGCACTGCAGCTCACCCAACTCACCTCCTGGTGGAGCCTGCGCACCTTGCATTTCCATTGGTGGTTCAAACGGTGGTAAACGCCCCTCGGAGTCCATGACGTCGCTGAGTTATCCTGTTGGGAAAGTGAAGTACACGGACCCACGACAGGGGGCGTAAATGAACGGCCAATAGGAAGTCCGAATAAATAACAATTTGTTCTGCAAAAGTGCACAACAACCAAATATGCTTTTAGTCTGTCAATCAATCTACACAAAAGGTGACGTGTGGGCAGGCCCGAGGGTAGGAGACGCCTGTCCAGAGAAGAGCCGGGACCCACGAGGTTCCACCACCAACGGAGACCTGCAATCCATCGGAACCGCCAAGTCCTGAGTCCCCAGGTGGCCACTGCTGCAGCTGTCAGATCCGGTACTGCTGGCAGGAACAGACACAGGTTAAAGGTGGGTGTGTGTACACCCAGCAAACAGTCAGCAAAAATACAGTTCCTTCCTGAGGGAAAAATCCACTACTCCCAGAAAACAGGAACACTGAGAACGTGCAGTACCAACAGTATACTTAGCGATAAGGAAAGTGGGGAGTAGGAACGCCAACTCCTTCCAACTTCTACAAACCCAGCTCCAAGCTGCGAGTATACCAAAGGTTACGACTGCAAAAATCAGTAGCAATTAATGTGCGTACGGCACAAAACGGCTGAGTTGGTTTACCTGATGGGTAAACTGATAACTCGGCAGAGTTGTGATGTCTCTCCCAGGCTTTTATGGATGAGGTGGTGATGGGATGATTTCTGACAGCTGTCAGCTCCGGCCTCCTGGTGCTCCTGTGTGGCGACTGCGCCCTCTGGTGCCTGAAGCCTGATGTCAGGCAGGGCGCCCTCTGGTGTTGGGCCAGCAGTACCTCCTCTTCGGGTGGCCCACACAACAGCACTACTATTATTCTGAACACTACTGTATCTCTCTGACTGTTTGTCAGATCGACCTCAGCTTTCAGATGTGGCTTGCGCATAGCACAATGTGCATCCTTTACTGTGAAAATTTTGGGAATTAATTTTCAAAACCTTTATTAAATAAAGTGTCTTCAGGAGGTGGGATACTGAGGATTTGCTTCTTCAAATATTCTAAATGTTGTTTAATTTCTGTTATGTTTAATAGGAATCCTTTTATTTTTATATAATTGATAAAACTGATTTTTAAAACAATGGGACAAACAAAACTATATTCAAATAATAATATAACACAAGTACACGTGTTTGTACATCCCACCTTCAAACTCAGCCTCATACGACCATCCATGAGAAATCTACTTACGCTCCCAGTATTCTATAGCAATACAAACTTCCCACGGGCACTGCACTAGTAAATCTATAATTTGAACAATGTCTGTGCATCTGTTGGTCCACAGACTCCTCACGGGTCCTTTGGTTGATTTCCACCAAATGTGATATATGGATAACAGTCAGCCTTAAAGGGCTTGTTTTGGCAAAGGTCAAGGTCATAGTAGTGGTCAAAATTTAGATTTTCACTCCAGTGTTCATCAAACACAATGTTCTGGAATTGCCCAGGTGAGTTCAAATTTAGCACATGTCAATCACTGAGGTCAAACTCATTTGGTCAGCTAAAAGGTTTTCAGTCAGAGTTGCTTCAGATTGGGCACATACATTGTTCAGGAGACGTCAAATTTGCTAAAGGTCAGTCAGTGGGGTGAAAGGTCAAAATGTATGTTTTGCTACTGTGATTTGCACCAAACATGTCACAAATAATGGTAGTGTTGTACTCCAGAATTGCCCAGCAACATCAAAATTTGCCAAAGGTTAATCACTGGGGCCAAACTCTTCTTTTCTTCCTGTCTGTTTGTTGGTTGTTGGTGATTGCTACCAAACTAGGTCTGTCAGCGAATGCTAACCTGAAAACTGCCCTAAAAGGATTCATTTTGGCAAAGGGAGATGTCAAACATTTGGGTGCAGGTCAAGGTCATTGGTGTCAAATGACAGATTAGTACCATAGAACTTGCTGTCTTTGTGGTCAGTGCTACTATTGTCAAGTTGAAGTAAGAGTCAGTCAAAGGAATTCAGAAGCGGTCCACATTGTACACTGAAGCAAAAATCAATTAAGCAGTACAGCAGGCACGTTGCTTTATTTCACAGTGGAATACCTTTACGCTGTTCATCCAGGGCCTTCCCAAAATTCACTCTTCCACAGTTTTCCACAAGTAAACTCAAGGTCCTTTCTCCCTTCATGAAAGAAAAACATGAACGATCATTCATATGTGTGGTAAGCAACAAAAAGTCATTGATATAGCAATGCTTTTGGTTACACAAAAGCAAATGAGGGAAATTAATACATAAGTATAAAGCTTCTTAAAATTGAACAGTTTGAACACATTTTCAGAGACAAAGTACCTTCTGAATTAAAACATGCACAGCAAAAAAGCACCATAACACAAAGTTGTTGGACAAGACTGTTTTGATCAAGAATCTTAATCTGATATATGATTTCATAACACTGTTGCATTATTTAATTTCTGAGTTAATGTATTCACTACAGAAACAAAATGAATCACTGGCATGAATTTTGGAACCTACGCTGTTGTAAGATATAACTGCATAACACAGTTTGTAAAGACTTGTTAAATATCTTACTCCCCATTAAGCACTAAAATGCAATAAGTCAAAAACCAGGTCCATATAAATCAGTGTTATTTTTAGCCTTTTTAAGCTTTTCTTGACAGATTGGTCTCACAGTAATAGTTGTTGACACATCTGCTATTGCTGTGTTCATTAGGTTCCTGCAAAGATTCACCAAAATCCTAAAACATCCTTCAAAATTCTATGACAGTGAAGGTAGAAATCCAACCAGTTATAAGTCAAATGTTGAGTATATTTATTATTGTTACCTTGTTTCCCATGTAACAATAAGAAATATACTCAAAACGTGGATTAATCTTTTTAGTCACATAGCACTACTATTATTCTGAACACTACTGTACATAATAAAGTAATCCATCACGTTCAGATTACTGCAACTGTCTGTACTTTGGCCTTCCTTAGTCTCTACTCACACATCTGCAGATCATCCAAATTGCTGCTGCAAGACTGCTGACTAGTAGTAGGAAGCGCAAACATCGGCTTGCAAAAGTATTGGGCTCCTTGGTATTTCATGCATTTTAATTTGTTTATGCCATTTCAAATACAAAAAGTAAATCAGGCTTCTCAATATAAAAACTTCTAAATGCTGTGTGTTGGGGGGTGTGGCTGGATGTTTTGGTGTTCTTTTCTTTTCTTTGCTCTTCAGGTGGCATGAGAACTGATTTGTCTGTGGAGAAGGTGCTGGCTGAAGAATCCTCACCCTCATCAACATCATGTGTAGCACCTGTGAATGGTGCTCACATGCAACCTTAAAGACTTTCAGCTGAAGCAGATAATTGGATGGCGTTCTGCATTTAAGGCATGTGTGATTCAAGCAGAACTGCCGGGAACTCGACCTTGTGATGTTCGTTTGTGAGACGCTGAGGACCGCGCCTGGGGTTAACACATCGAGCCCGTGAAGCAGGGAAGGGTGAGGACACATGCTGTCAGCACACATTAAAGGTAATTAAGTGTTTGACTAATTGTTGATAGTAACTTGGTGTTTTGTTACACAGTATACTTGAATTGTGATGAGAATTGTGCAGCTTGCTTCTCACTGCTGTGGCGTGCGGATGAGTGATCCTCCACCTGTTGTGAGAAACTGCTCATTTGCATAAAGTTAAAAAAGATACAGACCTGAATGTGTTGCTGATAGCGTGTGTCTTTTGAAAGATATTGTTGTAACTGCTGACTTACCTCACCTCTTCTTTGCTTCACAGAGAGTCAGTTTGTCGTGTCCACCTGGGGGGTGTTTGGCGGTGGTAGTGGGTCTAGGAGCGCCGGGCTTTGATCCTTATGGGCGCTGGAGAGCGTGCCAACAGTCACTCCACCAGAAACACGCTGTTTAGTTTGTACACATTATTATGCACCAAAGAGGGTAAAGAAATAAATTGTTTTGTTTTGGAACCGCTTTCTGGTTATTTTTAGCACTGGGTTCTGTCAGACGCAGGTCCGCTCCTCAACCTGCGTCGACACATAACAGTAGTTCCCGGCCATTCCATAATGGACCCAGCGGCAGAGGCGGTTCCTTTTGCCGAAAAAGTTCAAGAACACTTGGAGAAAAAATGGGAGCAATTACAGCATCTCGCAAACCAAATTAAACAAACAGACGACCGTGTTACGGAGCTTGCAGTGCAAGCCATTCCGCTTCCTGCTGCTCCAGCTGCGGCACCATCGATACCGGTGCAGATAACTCCGTCACCCACAGATTCGGCGTCCAAACCGATTGTTTGTCGTCCGGAGCCTTGTGTGGTGATGCAATGTTCTCTGGTTTCTACTCAGTCAGGTTGGAGCACCGCAGCTTTACGAGGAATGTTTGTGGAAGGGTTAAATGAGTCATTGAAGGACGAGCCGGCAGTCCGTGACGAGCCAGGCGATTTAGATGAGCTAATATCGTTGGTGATTCGTCTAGACGATCGGATGAAGGAGCGTGGACGCGAGAGAGGGCAGCCATCAGAGCGGGTTTTTTCGTCTCGGGGCTTTTCCCGACACAGGTCTGGGCCACCTCTTCTTCGCCCCACTGAAGCTCCTCCGACGGGACCTCTGGCTCCTCCTGTTGACGAGCCCATGCAGCTCGGACGAGCAGAGATTACTGTATTGCCCTGACATGTAAGCGTCAAGAGAAATAATGGTGACGTGTCTCCAAGTGTTCTGGGACAGGCAACATAACACACATAAAAAAAAACAAAAAAAAAACAAGAAAAAATCTAGCAGTGGTAAATGTTTTGTTTTCTTTAAATAGGGGTTATAATTGTCTGGTGAAGTGACTGTTAGGCGGTTAGAAGTCCGCCTGGGCTCACGTCATTGTTAATTTTTATGTGTTTTTAGGTATTTTCTGTTTGGGTTGTTGGGTCGTTTTATTTTGTTGTTTTTTTATTTCTCTACATCCCTAACCCCAACCTCACTTGCCCCAAGAACGTTTGTCTTGTGGGTTGTGGGGTGGTGCAGGTTGGTCACGCTGAGCATTCTCAGAAGACCTCTGCACCTGGGGGGGGGGGGGGGGGGGGGTGTTAGAGGCGTTTTTCTTGGTTTGGATAGGGCCCGGTTCCACTCCAGCCTCGGTGAGCCTTTGTACCGTTCGTCATTGGTGTTGCCGGGGTGTGGTGCAGCGGAGACTTACCTCAGTCGGAGGGGTGGGCCGATCTGTTGCCGTTCGCCATTTCGGTAGTTCCACCCCTCCCGAGAGGCTGGGGTATGGTCGAGTTGGGGCACCGGACCTATTTCCGGTTCTCCGCTGCGCCTTGGGGTTGGATCTGGGTTAGTTTTTTCCTATTCCCTTCTCCGGCTTAATGTTTTGAGCCGTTCGCCAAAGTAGAGCCGCCAAGGGGCTCTGGGAGGGACCCGGGGTCTTTCGGGGTGCCGGGGAGGGTAACAGGGTTTACGGTCGTTTTATATCCCCCCGGGGTTGTTTTTGGTAGTCCTCCGGGGGTTGATTTTTGATTTTGTTCTGTTTCCTTCCGGGTTCCACCTCCAGGGTCGATGGGACGGTCCTCTGGGGGGGAATTGGCTTGGGGCCAACTAGCCAAGTGTGACCGGGTCTGGGGTTCCGGGGTTGTGGGGAGGGTACCTCCTGGGGTTGATGGTACGGTCCTCTGGGGGGCGCCGTTTTGCTCCATGTACACCTGGGGACCTTTGTGGGATTATGGTTCTGGCTGTTCCTCCTGGAACTGGCGATGAAGGCCTTCTGGGGGGGGTTGGGCTCTGCAGGTCATTCTGGGGGGATTGTTTGTTATTTTTCTTTTATGCATTTACGTTTGTATTGTGTTTGTGGGGCTGTGTTGGGTTTTTGCGTTTGGGAGTTTTTCTTTTCTTCCCGGGGTTTGATGGGACGGTCCCCTGGGGAGGTTTTGGGTGAGTTTTATGTTTTTTTTTCTGTGTGTTGAATTGTACTGGGGAATGTTTTGGGGCTTTTGTTGATTCCAGCCGGCCTTCCAGCTGCGGTGCCTGTCCTGCTGTCTGTGGTGGACCTTAGGAGCGTGGTGCTGTCTGCTTCCTGACGTGGACCCCGGAGGGAGGTGCTGTTCTCGGGCCTGGTCTGTTCGGTCGCCGGGAGGCTTCCCGTTGATGGGGGGGTACTGTTGTGTGTTGGGAGGTGTGGCTGGATGTTTTGGTGTTCTTTTCTTTTCTTTGCTCTTCAGGTGGCATGAGAACTGATTTGTCTGTGGAGAAGGTGCTGGCTGAAGAATCCTCACCCTCATCAACATCATGAGTAGCACCTGTGACTGGTGCTCACATGCAACCTTAAAGACTTTCAGCTGAAGCAGATAATTGGATGGCGTTCTGCATTTAAGGCATGTGTGATTCAAGCAGAACTGCCGGGAACTCGACCTTGTGATGTTCGTTTGTGAGACGCTGAGGACCGCGCCTGGGGTTGACACATCGAGCCCGTGAAGCAAGGAAGGGTGAGGACACATGCTGTCAGCACACATTAAAGGTAATTAAGTGTTTGACTAATTGTTGATAGTAACTTGGTGTTTTGTTACACAGTATACTTGAATTGTGATGAGAATTGTGCAGCTTGCTTCTCACTGCTGTGGCGTGCGGATGAGTGATCCTCCACCTGTTGTGAGAAGCTGCTCATTTGCATAAAGTTAAAAAAGATACAGACCTGAATGTGTTGCTGATAGCGTGTGTCTTTTGAAAGTTATTGTTGTAACTGCTGACTTACCTCACCTCTTCTTTGCTTCACAGAGAGTCAGTTTGTCGTGTCCACCTGGGGGGTGTTTGGCGGTGGTAGTGGGTCCAGGAGCGCCGGGCTTTGATCCTTACGGGCGCTGGAGAGCGTGCCAACAGTCACTCCACCAGAAAGATGCTGTTTAGTTTGTACACATTATTATGCACCAAAGAGGGTAAAGAAATAAATTGTTTTGTTTTGGAACCGCTTTCTGGTTATTTTTAGCGCTGGGTTCTGTCAGACGCAGGTCCGCTCCTCAACCCGCGTCGACACATAACACTAAAATTATCTTCCTTAGACTCAAACTGAAAGCAAATCTCTACAGATTGATATTAATTAAAAATATAAAAGCCAAGATGATGGGTTGCATAAGTAATCAGCCCCTTTGGTATAATACCTGTACATAATCAATTTTATTGCCAGTTTTCTTCAGACAAGTCAGGGGATGGACACATGAACATTTCCATGTAACTGAATATGTCTTGAACTTTATTTACATCAGTTATGAAGAAATACAAACAGTATGGTACTTTATGGTAAATCTGTGTGGAGTAGACAGTTCTCAAAATCTGACTGGCTGTGTAAGAAGGACAAGATTGAGGAAACACACCAAGACACCCAGGCAACCCAGAAGATGTTATATGCTTCTCTGGCTGTGAGTGGAGGAATTGTGCATAGTGCATATTTTGCATTTTGTATCCCAGGTTATACAGCTTCATGATGAAGTGGCACAGAGGAGGGTTTTATTAAAAAGAAGACCTGAAAGTTTGGCTACAATTTGCCAGAAGGTACATCTGAGATGCAAGCCTAGATTTAATGTTTTGGTGAAAGAAAATCCTCAAGCAGTCCAGACTCCCCTCCCCAACCAACTGGTGCTATCCTGGACATCTGTGTGGACTTAATAACTCTCAAAAATTTCCTCTGTATTGTTAAAAATGTTTTTTTCATTAGTATGACCTAAGCAGTGGGTCACCCCTTTGAGTCTGGACTGCTTGAGGCTTGTGTGCTTGCTCTAGAGGTTGGTAAGATTAGACCTTACTTGTATGAAGTGCCTTGAGGCAGCTTTGCTGTGATTTGGCGCTATATAAATGAAATGCAAATGAAAAGCACCGGTGTCGCAGACCGAACGGTCCGCCCCTAAAATTCAGTCTGCCTTTTGCATCTGCGCATGTGTCATTTTGGACCACAGCAGCACATCTGAGACGGAGTCTCTTCACCCAAAGTGATCAAATGGATTAATGGGATTATTAACCATCAGATGATGAAGGTAAAACCTCTGAAATCATTTTAAAGTCAGTTTTAAGCGGAAACTCAGCCGTTTTAAGCAGAAACTCTGAAAAATTCGGTGGCGCTTTAAAATGACTGACGTGCAGTGAACACATCAGATAGCAGCTCATTTAGCCACAGTGATCGCTTCTGCCGCCTTTTATGATGAAATAATGCTGAATTTATGTGGAAATGATTGTTGTACAAAAGCTTCATGTTATGTGTTGACGCGGATTGAGGAGCGAACCTGCGTCAGACAGAACCCAGCGCTAAAAATAACCAGAAAGCGGTTCCAACAACAAAAACAATTTATTTTTCACCTGTGCCTAAATAAAATGTACAAAACCAAAACCAACGTCCTTCTGGAGGAGTGACTGCTGGCACGCTCTCCAGCGCCCGCAAGGAGAGAAGTCCAGCGCTCCTGGACCCACTACCACCAGACAAACACCCCCCAGGTGGACACGACAAACTGACTCTCTGTGAAGCAAAGAAGATGTGAGGTAAGTCAGCAGTTACAACAATATCTTTCAAAAGACACACGCTATCAGCAACACATTCAGGTCTGTACTTTTTATCTTTATGCAAATGAGCAGCTTCTCACAACAAGTGGAGGATCACTTATCCGCATGCCACAGCAGTGAGAAGCAAGCTGCACAATTCTCATCACAATTCAAGTATACTGTGTAACAAAACACCAAGTTACTATCAACAATTAGTCAAATACTTAATTACCTTTAATGTGTGCTGACAGCATGTGTCCTCACCCTTCCTTGCTTCACGGGCTCGATGTGTTAACCCCAGGCGCGGTCCTCAGCGTCTCACAAACGAACATCACAAGGTCGAGTTCCCGGCAGTTCTGCTTGAATCACACATGACTTAAATGCAGAACGCCATCCAATTATCTGCTTCAGCTGAAAGTCTTTAAGGTTGCATGTGAGCACCATTCACAGGTGCTTCACATAATGTTGATGAGGGTGAGGATTCTTCAGCCAGCACCTTCTCCACAGACAAATCAGTTTCCATGCCACCTGAAGAGCAAAGAAAAGAAAAGAACACCAAAACATCCAGCCACACCCCCCAACACACAACACTTCAGATGTCTGTTGCTGAGATAGATGATGACTGGAGTGCAGTTTTAAGTAGAAATGAGGTGTTAATCCGTGAACTGCATCATCGGGGGGACGATTTTTAGGGGGACCGTTCGGTCTGTGACACAGGCACCTTCTTCTTCTATGTTTGCAAAGCACAGCCAGACAAATGTATGTATTTATTAAGACAGGAAAAAAGTATCAGATTGGTTTCACAAATGGGAGATCCTGTTGTAAAAGTGTAGGAACACGGACCCACAACAGGGGGCGCAAATGAACGGACAATGGAGAAAGTCAAATAACAAAGCTTTACTGTTGTGAATACGCACAACAAACACAACAGATTACAATTGTGGTTATAACCAATTCCAATGGTGTCGTGTGGGCAGGCTCGACAATAGGAGACGTCTGTCCGAGTCGAACCGGAACCACCCGATTTTCTCCGCCACCGGACACCGGGAATACTGGAGCCGCCAAGTCCCGAACTCCCAGGTGGCCACTGCCTCCGCTCGTCGGATCCGGTACTGCTGGTGAGGAACAGAAACAGTCAGATGTGGGTGCGGCTGCACCCAGCAACACGTAGGGTGGAAACACCACCTCCACCTCTAATCAACAACAACACTGTAGTGCAGGAATGCGAGTACTTATCCCAGAATACAGTCTCCTGCTGTTCTTCTCTCTTTCTGTGCAAGCAACAAAGTATTAGTCAGGAAAACAACACAATTGGCTGAGTACGTTACCTCCTTGGTAGAGCGATATCTCGGCAATGAGGTGGAGATGCCGTCCAGCTGATATACCCTTCAGCTGATGGATGTCAGCTGTTTTGGTTGATGGGTGACAGCTGTCACCTTGGCTGCTCCTGTGAGGCGGCAGCGCCCTCTGGTGCCTGGAGCCCACACTCCAGGCAGGGCGCCCTCTGGTGGTGGTGGGCCAGCAGTACCTCCTCTTCAGCGGCCCACACAACAGATACTGAAGATTCCAGTATCAGTATAGTATTGGACATGAAAAAAAATTCCATTGTGCCATCCCTAATATTTTCTCTGAAAGAAAGATTGTTATTAGAAGAAAAAAAAGTCGCTATTTTTCAAAAAAAAAAATTTTTGTGATAAAATAATGCCAATCAAAGGGGCCTGCATCATATATGGGGTTTTCATATGCCTTGTAATGTTTTAATAAGCAACTTTGAACCTTCAGTTTTTATGACTGGTAAGCATGACTCATGCTGATAATGATGTTTATTCAAAGGGAGTGTGTGAAAACCTGTCCCACAAGCCTTTCACTGCTTTGCTCTACATTTTGAACAGACATCTACACAAATGAACTACAACCCCAGTACAGAAAAAGTTGAGACATAGGGAAAATGTAAAAATAAAATAAATAAATAAAAGACAAAAAGAAAGAAAGAAAGAAAGAACAAACAGCAGTGATCCTTATATTTATTTAGAATTTTAATTAATTGCAGACAGTATGAATTCATGACCATATTACTTCACTGTCGGGATGGTACCTGGTTTCCTGTAAACATGACGCCTGGCATTCATGCCAAAGAGTTCAATCTTTGGCTCATCACATGCCCGTATATAGAGGGGGTTCAGGGGGTTTAACCGAACCCCCCCCCCCCCCCCCCGACAATTATGCTGATTTTTTTTCTGCTGATTTTTTTCTGATCTGGATATCAACGTTATGTATTTTCTTTTCATTGATAATAAGCAACAAGCACTAACTGTTACACAGCTATTATCACACACCCTCAAGTTTCAATTTCCTCTGCCAGAGTAATCCCTTAAGTATTGAAAGGGGAAACTGCTAGATAAACGTTTCCCATGGGGGTTGAGAATTTTTGCTCCCTGGTTCCTATCCTCCTCTGATATCAAACAGATTAGTAGGCTTGTAAATACCCATGTACCCACTTGTCTGGTTTGTAAAAACATGTTTGTATGTATAAGCTGAGAAATAAAGGGAGCTTCTCCTTCCTGTTGCAAATACTGTAAAGGTGCAAATATTCACGTGGGATTTATTATGCGAATTTTGCGAGTTAAACAAGGTTGCCAAATTAAATACCGCTATTTTAATACATAACGTACATATACGTACATATTCATAATGTAAACGCGAATATTAATACCGCTAAATATGAGGTCTGTTAGAAAACTATCCGACCTTTTTATTTTTTGCAAAACTATATGGATTTGAATCGTGTGCTTGCATCAGCCAAGCTTGAACCTTCGTGCGCATGCGTGAGTTTTTTCGTCATTCGCAACCGACAGGCAGGTATAAAGTTTGCATTAATGTTATCTTGGTTCTTCCTGGGTGGTTCTTATGGCAACTGATCCAATCCCAAGCAAGGACTATTTGTATATAAAAATGTATTTCCTAAAATGATACATTTTGGGTTTCAAATGAAATTTATGTAGCTCTTTACCCCTCGAAATCCTCAAAAAGCTTCTGCTTCGGGGGGGCTTTGCCCCCCTGAGCCCCCCACAATGGCATTGCCCCTCAACCCCACCGGGGGCCCTGCGGCCCACTGGACCCCCAACTCAAGGATTTGAACCCCCCCTTTCACATTCCTATATATGGCCCTGCATCAGACCAGAGAATTTTGTTTCTCAAAGTCTGAGAGTACTTCAGAGCTCTGACTCAGTAACCATCGGGTTCTTGGTCATCTTCCAGACTAATGCCCTTCTCCCCCAATCGCTCAGTTTAGATGGGCAGCCAGCTCTTTCACATTGTCATTATGGGGTATTGTGTGTAGAATTTTGAGGGAAAAAAAAATTAATTTACTCCATTTTGGAATTAGGCTGTAACAAATGTGGAATAGGTGAAGTGCTGTGAATACTTTCCAGATGCACAGTACATGCAAAACCTTCTGCCAGCCTGTGGTGTTTATGAACAAGCATGGTAGGTATAATTTACTGACAGGGTAGCTACTTATTTAAAGCAGCAGGTAATTTTTTGGTAACCTAAAAAAAAAAAAAAAAAGCAATTTTCGGGGAATGTTTCAAAAACTGTAATGCCCATTTTCCATGTCCATCTGGAACTACATCAGATAAAGCCTCTGGTGGGAAACCTTTGGCAAATCAAACTGTGGATTTATTCCAGATCTTTTGGGTTTAACGCTGAGGAAATGGGAGACGACAAAAGAAATTAGATTTTTGGCTATAAATGCTAAAATGCATTGTTAATATGCCTGATATGTTGGGGAAAGTGAGGAACACGGACCCACAACAGGGGGCGCAAATGAACGGACAATGAAGAAGTCAAATAACAAGGTTTTACTGTTGTGAATTCGCACAACAAACACAACAGATCACAATTGTAAGAATAAACCAATTCTACTGGTGACGTGTGGGCAGGCTCGACGATAGGAGACCTCTGTCCGAGTCGAACCGGAACCACCCGATTTCCTCTGCCACCGAACCCCGGGAATACTGGAGCCGCCAAGTCCCGAACTCCCAGGTGGCCACTGCCTCCGCTCGTCGGATCCGGTACTGCTGGCGAGGAACAGAAACAGTCAGATGTGGGTGCGGCTGCACCCAGCAACACGTAGGGTGGAAACACCACCTCCACCTCTAGTCACAAACAATATTGCAGTGAAGGGTACTTATCCGATATGGATCAAGTTCAGTCTTCAACTGTCTCAAGCACAAGCAAAAACAGGTTAGTCCTCAGAAATATGATGACTGGCTGAGTGCGTTACCTTCTTGGTAGAATGATATCTTGGCAGTGAGATGGAGATGCCGTCCAGCTGATATACCCCTCGGCTGATGACTGTCAGCTGTTTCAGGTGATGGGTGACGGCTGTCACCTGGGCTGCTCCTCTTCAGCGGCAGCGCCCTCCGGTGCCTGGAGCCCGCACTCCAGGCGGGGCGCCCTCTGGTGGTGGTGGGCCACCAGTACCTCCTCTTCAGCGGCCCACACAACATGATAATTGACAGCACACCTGTCTACAAAAAAATGTGTGTATAATGTTCTAATGGCTAAAACTAAAGTCCAGTTTATGTCAAGGCTTTTTTTTCTTTAATGAATGAGAAATTGTACATACTGTGCAACCGTTTTAGGCAACTAAGAAATTTAAGAATTTGATTATTTTCATGAATAATATGTAATATTAATAATAATATGTCGTGGACATGAATGAGTGAAGCTCTTCATAATCTCATCATGTCATTTAGATCCTTCAGACTTCTTTTTCAGTAAATGCTTCTGGGGAGCAATAGCATGGCTAAGAATCTTCAGCTTCTGGGTCCCCCCGCCCCCACACTATGGCCCTCTTAACCCCCTGCCATTTTAAGCATTTTCTTTATTTGTATTCTCACATGTCTGGAAAAAAAGAGCCATTTCCATCTAATTTAGGTCTGTCACACTCTATTTTCAGTAAATATGCTAGGAGCAAATGCATGGCAAAAATATTCTGATACTAGGGAGCTTCTCCCCCCCACCCCCCCAACTATGGTCCTCTTTACCCTTGCCACTTTAAGCATTTTCTTTATTTGCATTCTCATATGCCTGGGAAAACGTCCTCACCGTCTCATTTAGGTCCGTCACACTATTTTCAGTAAATATGCTGGGAGCATAATCATGGCAAAAATCTTCTGCTTCTAACTTTAGAGCTACTTCACAGTAGGGATGCACAATATGGCCAAATTAGCTGAACTTTCAGGTCTTCTTTTTAAGAAAAACCTCTTCTACACCACTCCACCAGGAAGCTGTATTTTATATGTTTAATTAAATTTATACCAAGCTGTAGAGATTTGCTATCAATTTGAGTTTGAGTAAACATATGTTTACTCACCAATATAACTAGGAGTCTGTGGTTCAGATGATGTGTTAAAATCCAGAACTGGCTCAAACATTTTTCTTCTTCTACTAAGGTGGATTAGAACTTTTTTGTGGAACACAGTGCCAACTGTTATACAGGATGGACCTAGCAGTCAATATGTGTCACCGATTTCAAAATGGCTCTTTTCAACCAGATGAGTGGTGACAAGTCAATCATCTGAGTGGCACCTGGGGTGTCCAATCAGATTTTAGGGAAGTCCAGTGCAACCCAGCTACACCCATGCCAGGAAGTGTTCAACATTTGACCTTTCCTGTTTCACTGTGGACTCAAAATTTGGCACTTCTTGTTTCAGTGTGAACTTGCCACTGAATTGCCATGAGATTCCAAGAGATCGCATCGGCCAATCCAAGAAGTGTCAATCCAGGAAGTGTTTGACATTTCCTGTTTCACTGTGGATTCAAAATTTGGCACTTCCTGTTTGGGACTCCCTGTACCATGAGCATGCTTTGCTCATGGTACAGGGAGTCCCTCATATTATTCACTCTTCACTCATATTATGTTTCTTTGTGCAGAAATCATGTTTTTGAATTTTATTAGTTTATATTTACTCATAAATGTTGCTGTTTCTGATTTTTATATAACATATATTTAGTTTTGGGCAGAGGAAATGTGCCTATATATTTTGTCTACATATTAAGAATGTGACATTATAGCAATATGTAAGTTTAAAAGCAGATAATAAAATAACATACCTTTCCATCTGGAAGTGCTACCTCCTGACTCTTGTAATCCAAACTACCAACACATTGTTTGTCCACAAAAACCTAGAAAACATTAAATGCCATTGTTACTTATGACAATATATATATATGACAGTATGTGTTACTATGAAATGTGTGTACCCTTTCTGTCATGTCCCTATGTGTAAAATAGGTGCTTTTTGAGAAATGTGCTTCAGCATTTCTCAACCTGTATATCTAACAAGAAGCAGTGGCTTTGGTGGCCACCAGATCCTGGGTTTAGAAATAAAACACATTACATAAATACCGTACATATAAAAATAACCATTCCTGCTCCTAATTTCAATTATGCAAAAATCCCGGACATGTACTGCAGGTGACAGAGTTCTGTAAGTGGCAGACAGCTCTATGGCACGTCATAAGCAAAATGTCCATTTAGCATGTTTTTCCTTCATGAATATGTAATTCGGGGTTTGCCAACCTGAGTGCACAAAATTATGAGAGGGAACATGCCAATAGGTGAGGCTTGCACTCACAACACAATTCATCAATGTGAAAAGGAAATTTAACAGGCATTTTGAGCATTTGAAACATTTATGATAAATTATTGTGCTTGAAAGACTGTTGTCACAACAGCAGACAGGCAGACAGTCTCTTCATGCACATACAGTAATTAAAAAAATAATTTATTGGAAACATCAAGAATATTTCAAAAGCTCATGGTTTACTTCATCTTTATCACTTTAATAATAAACATCTCCATGTATAACAGATGGACCATAGCATATTTTGCTGCAAATAATAATAATTACTGTCATTGATGTGTCATGCCGTGTCACACAAATAAACACACACACCTCTCAGAGGGACAACTTTGTGCACAGAGTGTGCACAGATCATTGTGCAAACAGCATGCACAGACAGCTGTGCATGCAGCAGTGTGTACAATCCCAGCAGAATGCAGCATAATTATTAACAAGTTTGATTAACCCTTTGGAGTCATCTGTCGTGTCTCCATGTCAAAGTAACATAACCGAATTAAGCAGACGAAACATCCACTCTATCACTGTCTGAATCTCTGTTTGAAGGTGGAACCATTTCTATTATTTGCTGGTATGGTAACCTACCCATCAAAGAGAAAAATGCACTTTTAAAAATTGTCAAGATGGCTAGTAAGATTGTGGGGGTGAAGTTCAGTACCCTTACTGAAATTTTTAACAAACAAGTGCTTAAGAAAGCCTTGTACATTAGTCATGACCCTACTCATCCTTTGTTTGCTGAATACAAGTTGTTACCAACTGCCTTACACTATACAACCTCAAGTGGAAGGATGCTTGGACGCTTTCCGTTGTTATGCTGTGACTTGCGGCAGCGGTTCAAATCGCTGTTGATGTCTCAGCTGACCTGGATGTTTTTATCTCTGCAGCGCTCGCAGTCTGGGCCATCAGAGTAAAAGTTTGAGCGTCTTTATTCTCTATCACTGTTAAAGATTTTGTATATATGTTATCACTGTTAAACGTTTGTACATTTGCCTTCTTTCTCATGAGAAAGGGGTTGTGCTGTTTTGCACTTCACCCTGAGAACGTACGTGTTATTCAACCTTGTTTAGCTTTGTCTTCTTTCTCATGAGAACGGAGATGTGCTGTTTTGCACCTGTCTTAATGCAATCCTGAGAATTCAATTTTGTTTTGACGTTTGTGATGTGGTGTTTAGTGTGAAGGAGTGTGGAAGACAGGACACTTCAGGCAGATGCAGAACAGCTGATACCTGCAACAGACGAACGAGATGTGCTGACCTGAAGTGTTCTTCCTTACAGCTGCACTTATTGACGTATGCATTTATGTTATGGGAAGAAACTTGTCTTGCGTCATTACCCCCACCCTTAGGACAAGTTTCTTGTTTATGTGATGAGGGCGTCTCTTAATAAAAAGAGCGGAAAAGCAGGCAAGACTTTAGTGTAGCCTTGGTGTACAGCCTGGCCGCACTCCGCGTAATATTTGACTTTCTGTCTCACTGGTGTTTCTTGACTCTGTTTGTCTTGTTAAAGGTTTTAAGAATGTTTGGAGGAGAAAATACCCAACATTGACTGGGGGCTCGTCCGGGATGGGAAAATGGAGGTCTTTGATTTCTTCACTATTAGTGTCTATAGCAGTATTTGCTGCAATTCTAACATTGTGTGGATGTTGTTGTATTCCATGTCTCCGAGGCCTTGTAAATAGAATGATAACCACAGCAATAAGTCCAGGACCAGGAGGGGGTCCAGCATCATATCCACTTCTGGGGACAGATGACGACAAGGAGGACGATGGCTCTCCTGACCTGTACCCAGACCAATGGAACTATGATGACCCAGACACCGATGATGGTGACAATGATGACATCACCTCTGGGGTGTAAGCCTAGAGAAAACATACCATGATGAACCTCTTAGTGAAAATCTCAAAAAGAAGTGCTAAGCTGAGTGATGCCTACTGTATGTTTTAACAGGCGATAAACAGGAGGGGAATGTTAAAGATTTTGTATATATGTTATCACTGTTAAACGTTTGTACATTTGCCTTCTTTCTCATGAGAACGGTGTTGTGCTGTTTTGCACTTCACCCTGAGAACGTACGTGTTATTCAACCTTGTTTAGCTTTGTCTTCTTTCTCATGAGAACGGAGATGTGCTGTTTTGCACCTGTCTTAATGCAATCCTGAGAATTCAATTTTGTTTTGACGTTTGTGATGTGGTGTTTAGTGTGAAGGAGTGTGGAAGACAGGACACTTCAGGCAGATGCAGAACAGCTGATACCTGCAACAGACGAACGAGATGTGCTGACCTGAAGTGTTCTTCCTTACAGCTGCACTTATTGACGTTTGCGTTTGTTATGGGAAGAAACTTGTCTTGCGTCATTACCCCCACCCTTAGGACAAGTTTCTTGTTTATGTGATGAGGGCGTCTCTTAATAAAAAGAGCGGAAAAGCAGGCCAGACTTTAGTGTAGCCTTGGTGTACAGCCTGGCCGCACTCCGCGCGTAATATTTGACTTTCTGTCTCACTGGTGTTTCTTGACTCTGTTTGTCTTGTTAAAGGTTTTAAGAATGTTTGGAGGAGAAAATACCCAACATTGACTATACTTTGGACAATGTTAGTGACAACCGTGCGTGTGGAAGCAGCAGGCAAGTGATTCCGCTTCCTACGGGGAGGTGAAAGGAATCAACCACACAACGGTAAATTAATTGTCACGTCCAAAGAAAGTGTGAAACTTCAGATTTAGAACACCCTAGGTGTGCCCCCGTCTGAAGTCCAAATTATAACAAGGGATAAAAAAAAATATAATAAAAATGGGGGGTAAGACGTCTAAAAATAAGGAAAATTTATCAACTAACGACTGGAAAGTTATGGAGGCAAAAAATCCAAAAGCAACAAAGAAATTGGAGACCTGGATAAATAAACATGACTTTGACGGACGACTGAACCTGATCAGCGTACAAAAGCTGAAGAAGGAGTTAGAACGGGAACATAAAGGTGATGAGAAAAAGATGCAGAAAGTAGGGGCAGATTTAGTGGCATTTTGGGAGGAAGAAGCAGAGAACAGACAGAAAGGAGCAGAGAAGCGACGATTAGAGAAAGCAAGGAAAAAGAAAGCTGTAGGTAAGGCAGAAGAAGATGTGATAATTCAGCACAGAGAGCCAGAACAGCCTCAACAATCACCGCCGGCTGGATCGTCGGTGACAAAGAGACCTTTATCTCCTCTACCAGAGGATGACGATGTACCGCCACCACAGTATGATTTGGCAGTAAAACCTAAGGTAAAAAGAGAAAAACCAGAAAAACCACAAACACGCAGTCAAGCGAAAGTGCCTACAGCCCCTCCCATGGTGGAACATAGTGATCAGGGAGGTGCCTATCCTATGATAGAAGTACCAAATCCTCGTGCAGGAACAGCAGGACAGCTACCAACCATGCTCGTTTATCGGACATGGAATGCTGATGATATCAAAGCAGCAGTCGACATGATACCATCGCCACATGTCGATATTGAGGGATTTATGCAGGATATAGAAAACGTTAGAACATCTTACCACCTTAATGGACCTGAAGTCCAACAGGTGTGGATGAAAGCATGTGGCCCTAAATGGAGTCAGGTACGCGGAGACTGGAATCCTGCAGATCAACAAGGCGTACCACTGACACATGATGATCTAGTCTTGAAAACAAGAGTGGAAGCTATGATTACACGTGCAAAAGGAGTGTTAGGACCAAAGATAAATTATACTGAAATTACCAGGACAACTCAGAAAGAAGGAGAGCCATGGACAGAGTTTAGGTGCAGATTTGAGAATGTGTTTAGGGTCCATAGTGGCATATTGCCAGAAACACCTGTGTATGAACAACAATTGAAAAACGCTCTGATCCAACATTCCAATAAGGATATAAAAGCTTGGATACAGAAACATTGGATTGGATTGCCTACAGGCACATTGGAAGACACACATACACACTGCTGTCATGCAGAAGAAGTCTTAAAACAGAAAAAGACAAGAAACAGCGACAAAGGAGTGTATGTAGCACATGGAGATGATGAAATATATTACCAGCAGGGCAACTTAAGACAGCAGAAGCAGTGCAAACGCCCCAAAAAGCCATGGCAAAATAGACAAGGTGGACAACCACAACGTCAAGGACCATGGCAACCACAACAGCAGGGAGGGCCACCACGTGGTCCCCTGATTTGTTGGAACTGTGGAAGAGAGGGACATATGTATAGAAATTGTCCAAATCCACCTACTGAGGGAGCAGCAGGGAGAATTCCACAACGGAATAATCCTCCGCAGCCACAGTATCCACAATGACTAGAATCCATAATCCATGATTCCATATCAGATAGGCAGTCTGAATCTGTATGTATGGATCTGTGTGCCTTGCTGGGAAATCCGGTACCAAAACCAGAAGTGACTTTGTTGGTAAATGGACGACCAGTGACATTCCTTTGTGATACAGGAGCATGTAGAACCACATGTAATGACAACATACCTGTCCATCAATTAAGCAACGAACTCTTTAGGGTTCGCTCTGCAAATGGACAAACATCAGACGTCCCTATCACCAAACCCATAACGTTGACAGATCCATTTGGCCTGACGTGTACTATGTCAGTGTTGAGCATGCCACAATGTCCAGTTAACCTCCTAGGACGAGACGGATTGACTGCATTGGGCTTGTCCATAATTGTGGAACAAGGGAAATTAGTTGTTGAACGCACAGGAGGCGTTAACATGGTAAGAGAAGAAAGCGCTGACCCCACATTCCACTATTACTATACATTTGACATCTCAGAAGAAGATGCTGCAGGATGGGGTAAAGATGTCGTCTTGCAAGCGACAGCCCTACTAAAAAATCCTGAACAACAGATGTCACCACCTGACCTGCATGTCACAATGTGGCATAAAGATCCTCCAGGTCCGGATGGTGACTATGAAACTAAATTGAAAAATGTTTCACCTGTGAAACTGACAATGACCGATTTGATTCATGATGGCAACTCAATAGCCGTCATAACAGTAACAGGCGCCACTGAAGATGTATCAAAATTGAAATTCACAGGTATGCCATTACATATGTCACTTTGTAAGCCATATTTGACAGAATGGCAAGAATTGGGACTGACAGTCATAACAGCTTTGTCAGCCTCTGATTGGAGTAGAGTTGGCCCACGAACGGGGTTCAGTCCATCAACCAAGTTGTATAAAGTGCCAGTTAATGTCTCATTGGTGCTGACAGCTGGAACACACATTGATGCGTCCACTTCACAATCCTGAGTGTTTCAGTTGAGTCCTGAAGAGGATGATCTTCTCTCTTCAGTACCGTCAGGATTGTGGACAACAGGTCCTTCAGACGTAGGACTGATTAAAAATGCACAACCTGTAGTTATAAGGCCAAAAACAGAATACAGACCATGTGTAAGACAGTATCCATTGAAACCTGATGCAATTGACGGAATCAGGCCAGTAATAGAGGATTTATTAACAGCAGGAGTAATAGTGCCATGTCCAGATTCACCATGTAACACACCCATATTTCCTGTGAAAAAGGCTCCGCCCTCAGTGGGGTGGAGAATGATTCAAGATCTGCAGGCATTAAATGCTGCTGTGATTAAAAGAGCACCATGTGTCCCAGATCCACATACCTTGTTAAATTCGCTGAGACCAAATTCTAATAGTTTCTCAGTAATTGACATAAGTAATGCATTTTTCTCTGTGCCAGTGCATCCAGATAGTCAATTCTGGTTTGCTTTTACCTTTAAAGGACAACGATATACATTCACCAGATTACCGCAGGGTTACGCAGAGAGCCCAACTATTTATTCTCAAGTCATGTCAGCATGTTTAGCCAATTTCGTTCCACCGGCAGATAGCCAACTGTTAGTGTATGTTGATGACATTTTGATTGCCTCTGACACACGAGAAAACTGCATAACTGACACAGTAGCATTATTATGTTTCTTATTTGACAATGGCCACAGAGTGAGTAGAAACAAAGTTCAGTTGTGTAGGGATAAAGTAAAATATTTAGGACATGAGTTATCAGCCACAGGGCGCACGATCCTGTCTGACAGGAAGGAAGCAATTTTGCACGCTCCAAAACCACAGACCAAAAAGCAGATGATGTCATTTCTTGGATTGACAAATTACTGCAGGGCATGGATTCCTTGCTATGCAGAGTTGACTAGTCCACTTTCTGATTTGATGTACAAAGATGATATTTCAATGTCAACCGTGTTGGAATGGAACAAAGATGCTGAGGAAGCCTTTGTAAAAGTAAAACAAACATTAGTGTCATCCACAGTTTTGGCACTACCAGATTATAGTAAACCATTCATTCAAACAGTTGATTGTAAGAATAAGTTCATGACTAGTGTTTTGGTTCAAGTGTATGGCTCAAAATTGAGGCCAGTTGCCTACTACTCATCTAAATTGGATGCAGTAGCAAGTGCTTTACCACCATGCGTACAGGCTGTTGTTGCGGCCTCTATGGCTGTTCAAAGTAGCAGTAATGTTGTTCTATTCCATCAGTTGACATTGAAAGTTCCACATGCAGTCTCTGCACTTTTGTTGCAGACAAACATGAGCCTTTTGTCCCCAGCAAGACATCTTTCGTGCATGTCCTTGCTATTATCACAGCCACACCTTACGATAGAGCGATGTACAACATTGAATCCCTCCACATTGATACCTTTACCTGAGGATGGTGACCCGCACAATTGTCTTGATGTAGCAACAGTTTGTACAAAAGCACGCCCAGACCTCCGGGACACACCCATCCCAAACAGTACAATCGTGTATGTGGATGGTTCTTCCACCAAAAATGCTTATGGACAAACGCAATCTGGATATGCTGTCGTCACAAATTCAGAAGTATTAGATTCTGCTTCATTGCCATCGTCATTTTCAGCACAAGCAGCTGAATTAGTTGCTTTAACTGCAGCTTGCTATCTGTTTAAAGGTACGGCTGTAACAATTTATACAGACAGCCAGTACGCTTTTAGCACAGTGCATGTGTTTGCAAAACTGTGGGAGGAGCGTGGAATGGTGACGTCGTCTGGAAAGCCAGTGACTCATGCCACTCTCCTAACTGCCCTACTGCAAGCTGTGAAGTTGCCTCAACAAATTGCTATATGCAAATGTGCGGCTCACACCAATGGCTCTGACAGTGTTTCAAAAGGAAATGATTTTGCTGACAGAGCAGCAAAAGAGGCAGCAGCAGCTTCTTCTATTTGTGTTGTACAGGAAACTACTCCAGATTTGCATTTAGGTCATACACTGCTTGCTGACATGCAACAGCAGGCAACTGACAGAGAGAAACAAATGTGGATAGCTAAAGGCGCTACGTATGCAAATGACTTGTACGTATGACCACAAAAGAAACCCATATTGCCAAAGAATATGTTTAAATGGGCAGCTATTATGAGCCGTGGCGTGACGCATGTCTCATCAGGGGGTATGATATCGCAATTGCAATCTATTTTTTGTCTTTATGGGTTCGAAGCATATGCAAAACAGCATTGTAGAGCATGCATGATATGTGCAAAACACAACTCACAAGGCAATTTGAGACCCCAAAGAGGTAAATTTCCAACACCACAATATCCCTTTCAAGTGATTCATATGGATTATATACAGCTGAGTAAACATGAAGGGAAGGAATTTTGTTTAGTCATAATTGATGCCTTCTCAAAATGGGTAGAATTGTTCCCTACAAAACATGCAGATTCACTTACAGTGGCTAAAGCATTATGCAAAGACATCATCCCACGATTTGGAATACCAGAAACAGTCTATTCAGATAACGGAGCGCATTTTGTTAATGCAATAGTGCAATACGTGGGAGAAGCACTACAGGTTAATCTAAAAAATCATTGTTCTTATCATCCACAAAGTGCCGGATTAGTGGAAAGGATGAATGGAACAGTAAAAAACAGACTTAGAAAGACAATGGAGGAAACAGGCAGACCATGGACGCATTGTGTAGATTTGGTAAAAATGTATATAAACATAACTAGTACCATGGGGTTGACACCGTATGAAACATTGTTTGGCAGAAAATATCGACTGCCATATTATGGACAAATTTGGAATGTACCTGAGGAAGCCAATTTGGCGGATTACATGAGAAAAATGTTAGAAGGACAACGAGGGAGAGTTCCAAACACTGATGATCCCATTTCTCCACAGGAGGACCCTAAAGTGGTACCTGGAGACTGGGTGTTGATAAGAAGCATCAAGAGAAAACACTGGCATTCACCTAAATGGGAAGGGCCCTATCAAGTACTACTCACAACACCCACAGCTTTGAAAATTGGGGAAAGAAGTACATGGATTCATTTAACTCACTGTAAGAAAGTCATTTCTGCAGACACAGACAAACAGTAAGAACAGTAGGACAAGACTAGTAATAGTGTGTGAGCTTGGTGTTAAGATCCAGGTTAGACACGAAAGCTAGCAGAAGACATTAAGAAGCCACTGTTCTGAACATAGGTGTGCTGTAGTGTGCAGAAATGGCGAAAGAAAAAAATAAAAAGAACGGGGGTTTCTGGACCCCACGGACAGTCCTTGTTATGCTACTTTTCTTTTTTGAATTGGGAGTATTATTAAAAGCCATGAGCACGGGACATGATAATAAGGATCACATCCGCAGATTGCAGAGACCAAAAAGAAGTAACAAAGACCCCAGTCCGATAATCAATGCCACAGTACATAGCTGTGATGGGAATAATGCATACCGATTTGGTGTACAGGCCTGCATTCCTAGAAATACTTCTGTGATCATCTCTGTACCATATAGTGCTCTTACCCATGGAATGCCGGATGGTGACAGAGGGACTAATTACGGAAATAGTTTCTCATGGTATATGACCAACGATCAACAAGATAGGAGATGGGAAACGTTGGTAGCCGATGAATGGAGTAGATGGACACCAAGATGGGCACAAACCGAGTGGGCTAAGTACCAGAGTCAAAGTCTCAAAATGTATCAAACAGATGATAAGCTGTCTATAGTGGTGAATACCACAGAAAAAGGAACCATATTCCCACCTGATATAGAGGGAGACTGTTGGTTGTTCCTCCTTTGGGTATACAAACAAGGAAAAGACCCGTATTTCCATTTCTTCCTCTGTGAGACAGATAGAGTACAGCAACCAATATTGACCGAATTAAGTACGTCAAAGGGGGTGTCCATACAAGCAAAGGGGGTGTCTGTACAAGGCACAAAAGACATGAAGGCAGATGACTGGTTCCTAGTAACTACAGGAATTAGTGGACAAAATAACAATTGGCTTTTAATGGCAGAACAAGCAGGACTAGCAGCAAAGAAGGACTGTGTTGTGTGTATGGGACCCAGACCTGTATTACAGGTAATACCGGCAGCATTACCCAAAGACTGTCTACTGACTGCTATGACACAGACATACATTGCGGTAAACAACAAATGTTTTAAGTGGGACAAGATCTATCCAGTGACCAAATTAACTAAGATCAAACCTTTATTCTCAAGCAAAGTTGGGCATGCTAACCATACATGTGTACACTTGACAGGGACAAGTAAGACTTTGGGTAGCTTAAACCACACCGCCTGGTGTAAGAATGTGGTCCATAGTACTCCCACATTCAAACCTGTCGGGAGGAGTGATGTATGGTGGTGGTGTGGGGATAACAGAATCTTTGACAGACTGCCACGAAATGTGTCAGGTTATTGTGCATTAATATCATCATTGTTACCAGTTGAAGCCATACCCATGACCCCTGAAGACGTTACGACATATGCAGCCTCTCTTATTCCTGAAGATTGGCAGAAAGGCGTAGCCAGACATAGAGTGAAAAGAGATTGGAAAGGAGTGGGAAATCCAACATATATTGACGCAATAGGAGTCCCCAGGGGAGTGCCTGACGAGTATAAACTGGTTAATCAAATAGCAGCTGGATTCGAATCTTCCATCTGTTGGTGGTGCTCAATTAATAAAAACGTGGACAGAATAAACTACATCCACTACAATGTACAGAAATTAGGAAATTGGACTGAGGAAGGATTTAAGGCTGTCCATTCACAGTTAGAAGCCACGTCCCTTATGGCCTTCCAGAATCGCATTGCTCTGGATATGTTGTTGGCAGAGAAAGGAGGTGTTTGTGCCATGTTCGGAGAACAATGCTGCACATTCATTCCCAACAACACAGCTGCAGACGGCAGTCTCACTCAAGCCATTGACGGGCTGAGGACGTTGAACAGGAAGATGAAAGAGCACAGTGGAGTAAACACCGAAGGCTGGGATTGGTGGCTGGAAGGGATGGGAAAATGGAGGTCTTTGATTTCTTCACTATTAGTGTCTATAGCAGTATTTGCTGCAATTCTAACATTGTGTGGATGTTGTTGTATTCCATGTCTCCGAGGCCTTGTAAATAGAATGATAACCACAGCAATAAGTCCAGGACCAGGAGGGGGTCCAGCATCATATCCACTTCTGGGGACAGATGACGACAAGGAGGACGATGGCTCTCCTGACCTGTACCCAGACCAATGGAAGTATGATGACCCAGACACCGATGATGGTGACAATGATGACATCACCTCTGGGGTGTAAGCCTAGAGAAAACATACCATGATGAACCTCTTAGTGAAAATCTCAAAAAGAAGTGCTAAGCTGAGTGATGCCTACTGTATGTTTTAACAGGCGATAAACAGGAGGGGAATGTTAAAGATTTTGTATATATGTTATCACTGTTAAACGTTTGTACATTTGCCTTCTTTCTCATGAGAACGGTGTTGTGCTGTTTTGCACTTCACCCTGAGAACGTACGTGTTATTCAACCTTGTTTAGCTTTGTCTTCTTTCTCATGAGAACGGAGATGTGCTGTTTTGCACCTGTCTTAATGCAATCCTGAGAATTCAATTTTGTTTTGACGTTTGTGATGTGGTGTTTAGTGTGAAGGAGTGTGGAAGACAGGACACTTCAGGCAGATGCAGAACAGCTGACACCTGCAACAGACGAACGAGATGTGCTGACCTGAAGTGTTCTTCCTTACAGCTGCACTTATTGACGTATGCGTTTATGTTATGGGAAGAAACTTGTCTTGCGTCATTACCCCCACCCTTAGGACAAGTTTCTTGTTTATGTGATGAGGGCGTCTCTTAATAAAAAGAGCGGAAAAGCAGGCCAGACTTTAGTGTAGCCTTGGTGTACAGCCTGGCCGCACTCCGCGCGTAATATTTGACTTTCTGTCTCACTGGTGTTTCTTGACTCTGTTTGTCTTGTTAAAGGTTTTAAGAATGTTTGGAGGAGAAAATACCCAACAATCACAAAAATCAAAAATTTGTCTTTCGTCATCGTCTGTTAGAGCCGGGGCAAATCAAAAACTCAATACAAAAATAGTTGACTTTATGAGAAAAATGTTCACGAGAGGAATTTGGAGTTTAAGAAGAAAAATGTTTTAATTTGAAAAATTGAAAAAGTAAGTTAAATGTGCCTGCGCGTTTAACTTTACAAAAGTTGAGCAAAAGTTATCTGTCGAAAAAAAAGAAAAGTAATTTCTTATTGGTACGCACAAAGAAGAAATAAGTTTAAACCACGTGGTGGCGGACAAAGGGTCGTAAAATCTGGATGGCGAGGCAAGCGTCTCAGGACCCAAGAAATGACAGCGTAAGAGGAAGAGTGAAGAGGACGCAAGAGAGCGACTCCCCGGGGGCGCCTGCTTTTAAAGGGTTAAAAGCTCCACCCCCAAGAATTCTGGGTACTGTAGTTTTCTCTGTGTTTCTTTGTCTAGTTTTTTAATAAATCAGTGTCTGTTCCTAAATCCCTGCTTACAAACCAAGCAAGTCCTGTATTACAAACTCTAGCAAACAAGGTTTTCAGTGGAGATACCACACAACACAGTTATATGAAAAACACACTTGATAAACTTCCTACAGTCTATAATCAAAGTACAAAATACCAGATATATATATAAGTCTCACTTGCAAGGTTAAATGGTCACATGTCGTTTCTTTTTCTTTTCTTTTCTTTTTTCGGTTATAACAATACAATGCATTTTTTTAACATGGCTACAGTTTAACTCTGCATGAGTTAGTCACGTGCCCTTCCCCAATTCATCCAGCAGGAGTCACTCTTGTTCCATGGATTGGAACGGCCTGGGTTTTGGATTTCATCACACAATGTGAACTAGGTCCATATCATCAAAGACATATCTTTGCTTGATGCAAACTTAGGATGTTGAAGGTTGGTACAGCTTTCTGCTACACCCCAAACTCAGTGTGGTTTTACCCACACTCCCAGAGTGTTGTTAAGAGAACTGAAAACAAGAAGACACTGTGTGTGGATCATTGGGACAGAAGGGCTGCTTGAGCTGTGGCAGCAGCAAGCCTCTTTGGTGTGTCCTCAACCTATCATGACAGGACTTCATTCATCCTTTCTTCATTCATTTTCTATACCCGCTTAGTCCAGTCATGGGGGGCTGGAGCCTATCCCGGCAATCATAAATCATAATGGAGGGTACACCCCAGACAGGATGCCGGTCTGTCTCAGGGCCAAATACACCTATGGTCAATTTAAAGCCATCAATTCACCTAACCTGCATGCCTTTGGAAGTGAGAGGAAGCCAGAGCACCAAGTGAACATGAGAAGAACATGCACACACCACACAGAAAAGACCAGGAGGGAAGCGATCCCACAACCTTGGTGTTGTGAGGCAACAGTGCTAACCACTAATCCACTGTACCACAGGAATGCCAGAGCAAAGGTTTGGAAGAAATAGCTGCTGAACCTGCAGCTGCCTGGTAAGAAAGATTTCTTAAGTTATTTTGGAATTTTCTGCACACAGAATGGCACAAACGGCCAAAGCAGCACATTTCTGCTATGTGAAATAACCACACAGTTCTGTTTTTTTGGGGGGTGGTGGGCAATGTTTATTTTACACATACAGCATGAGTGGCCAACTCGCAGCTATCTATCTAACCGTATATTGTGAGTACATATAGCGTGAGCTTTGGCTTTACATCGCAACCAATGTACTCATACAGTTAAGAGCAGGAAGTGAATTGAATCTTAATTCCCAGCTTAAGTTAATTACCCGCAAAACTGTCTCCATCTCAACATGCAAAAGTTTAAATTAGCACTCTTTATGTGGGTTCTCAGTAAATCAGGTCCTTATTGTTTTTGTGTTGTTGCATAAGCAATCAGAAATGGATTGACTGATTTGTCTACTCATTCACTCAGTGCATTTTACAGGATAAAGGTGATTCTTGTCCCATGCCTCAGTATATATATATATATATATATATATATATATATATATATATATATATATATATATATATATATATATATATATATATATATATGAGGTCTGTTAGAAAAGTATTGGACCTTTTAATTTTTTGCTAAAACCTGATGGATTTGAATCACGTGTGTTTGCATGAGCAAACCTTGAACCTTCATGCGCATGCGTGAACTTTTTCACGCCTGTTGATTGCGTCATTTCCTGGTAAGCAGCCTTTGTGTGGGACGTGTGCAGTGCGCTCGGTGAATTTTTCATTTCAAGGAAAAAGACGGAATGACTGGAGCAGCGCCGCATCAAATTTTGCCAGAAACTGGGCGACAGCCAGGTGGAAACCAATGGGATGATTCAGATGGCTTTCGGTGACGATGCCCTGGGCATCACACAGATTAAGGAGCAGTACAACTGGTTTAAAGACCCGCACAACGGTGGAGAGCGAGCCACGCTCTGGTCGGCCATCAACATGCTGAAATGACCAGATCATTTCCAAAGTGAACGCTGTAGTGATGCGGGACCGTCACGAGACTATCTGAGAAATTGCGGAACAGGTGGACATCAGCACTTTTTCGGTACATTCCACTGTGACAGAAGATTTGGCCATGAAAAGATTTGTGGTGAAATTCAGCTGCTGCTGACGGCGGCGCAAAAGCGCCTCCATGTTGGAAGTTTCACAGGACATGCTGTGACACGCCCACCTCTTCCACAATTTCTCGGATAGTCACACGACTGAAAAGTCACCGAAAGCCGTCTGAATCATCCGAATAGTTTCCACCTGGTTGTCGCCCAGTTTCTGGCAAAATTTGATGCAGCGCTGCTCCAGTCATTCCGTCTTTTTCTTTGAAATGATAAACCGCCGAGCGCACTGCACACGTCCCACACAAAGGCTGCTTACCAGAAAATGATGCAATTGACAGGCGTGAAAAAGTTCATGCATGCGCACGAATGTTCAAGGTTTGCTCATGCAAGCACACGTGATTCAAATCCATCATGTTTTTGCAAAAAATAAAAAGGTCCGATACTTTTCTAACAGACCTCGTATATACTATATTAATACGTGTGAAGTATTTCCAACCCTCACCAGTGCTCTGTCTTTGATGTTGTTCTTAGAGTTGAGGCTTCCTCCACTGGTGATGGTGGTTTCATACAGAGTGTAGCCGTATGTCTGACCGTTGTTATTGTTGACGGGAAGATTCTCCATGTTCACTGGTCTTTCCGACCTGTATGGCTGGATGAACAGTCAATCAGTGATGCACAGTCAGTTGCCATCTTATATTGAACACCAGCATTGAATATAGTGAAGCAGTGTGTTGCTATATTCCACCTTGACAAGCGCAGAACAGTATTTAATGCAGAAAATAAAAATGTTTTCTTTGCCTAAACATCACCAGGTTGACTCAGCTTTCCCTCCACCCATTTTCCATACCCACTTACTCCAATTAAGGGTCATGGGGGGGGGGCTGGAGCCTATCCCAGTAGTCATAGGGTATGAGACAGGGTACACCCTGGACAGGACGCCAGTCTCTCACATATAGACAGACAAACACATTCACAACCACACGCACACCTACGGACAAGTTAAAGTTTCTAATTCACCTAATCTGCATGTCTTTGGATGTGGGAGGAAGCCGAAGCACTCAGAGAGAACCCACACAGACATGGGAAAACATGCAAAAGCTACATAGAAAGGCCACAGGTGGGAATCAATCCCATGACCTTCTTGCTGTGAGGCAACAGTGCTAACCACTATGCCACTGTGCCTAACTCAGCTTTGCTTTCACTTTATCAGTGGTTCAGTCAGAGACACTTGTATCAAGTTATTGACCATTTGTTATAAATGGGTGTGTACGTGTTTTATTTATTTTTTATTTATTGCAGAAATGGCTGCTATTTGAGGCAGAATATGATGGTAAAGATCCCTCAAACATATACATTATACTTTTGTTGTTTTTTTTTGAGTTCTGGTTTTGTTCTCTGTTACTGATCTTTGGTTGACTTCTTCTTTTGTTTAATTCACAGGTTTTTGAGTATGTTATCCTTGTTTGCTGATAGTTTGTTGCTTCACTTTGTTTGTCACTCTGCCTGTGTGTTTGTGGGAGTGGTCCTGTCACTCTGTGTTCCTTACAGCTGTTCCACATCACAGTCACCACATCTGTCTCCCATCTCCTCGTGTAATGTCACTATTTAAGTTAATCATTGTTCCCCCTTTCTTTGCTGGATTTGCGTGATTTTTTTTTATGTGTTCTGGTTCCTGCTGTTTCCTCATCATGTGTTCGTGTATGTATATTTCCTTGTCCCGAATGTCGATTGCACATTCCTCTGCTGATTCTTCACTCACACCTTTGTCTGTTTGACTGCTCCTTGTTTTTTGGGCGGGACTAGTATTTTTGGGAACAATAAAACATGTTTTTACTTTACATTCTGTGTGTTCAGCGTTTGCATTTTGGATTCAGCTTATACAGATCATAACAGGTTCCCCTGCTCTGTCCAGATCCTTGGGTCAGTTTCCATCTAGTGTTGACATATGTATGAAAGTCAAGCCCAAAATTAACACAATTTGCAGTTGCAGTTCAGCTGACCTTGCATTTGAAATTAAGTGCATTGCTATACAATGACTATTCATGATATCTGTAAGCACAAAATACAGTCATAATGTTGCTGATCTTTGAAAGCTGCCCCACGACCCGGTCCTGGATAAACAATTGAAGATGAGATAAATTGAGTTTTTTGAAAAATGCAAATGAAGCAGCCGATGCAAATCAACAAATAATCTCTGCCCTGAGAACTCTAACTGTACTGATGCACAGACTTCATTTATGGCTTACCCCCGAGTGTTTCATATATGTAACACACATAAAATTAAACAAAACATGAAACAAACAAAAATAGTTTACCTTGTCAGTAAAATGCAGACTGTCCCACAGTGACAGGTGCTGCTGGATGACAGCTCGATAAACTCTCCTCTCCTGAAGAGAGGGGGTATCAGGAAGAGGCTTTGCTAAAACACATATAAAGCACAAACTTTATTTACTGAGTACTTTGCAAGGTGCAGATTTTATTTTCTTATTATTTTATTTAATTGCCTTGACATGCATTCTGAACATAAATGGTTAAAATAACTTACAGTGGTACTGGCTAAATAGCATCCTCAAGAGTTGATATTTTTTGGTGTAGTCTCCAGCCTCAGATAAAGGAGCATCATAGTCTGCAACATATATTAAAAAAAATGACAACAATCAATAATATATATTTGTATTGTAAAATATACTAGTTTCCCCCTTTTATTTAGCAAAGCACAATAACATTACTGAAAAGTACCTTAGGTTTAAGACAGGCTTAGTCTCGCTGTAAGTGTACGGGTTATGTAGGAGAATGTGGCTGACATGAATGGAAAATAAATTTTGATTCACAAAGTGTATGAGCAGGAAAGACATTTCAAGTAAAAGAGATAGACCACATCTAGGGACTGATCTTCAGTCAGTAGTGCATAGGTCAGGTGTGTTTGGGGCATGTCCACTAACATAGTGCTATTTAGAGAGCATTGATTCTCAGTGCGAACCATAGCATTGGGTGCAAAGGAGCTGGATTAAGTCACATTAATCATGGGTGTGTTGAGGGCATAACATGAAAACAACCAATCAGAGTAGCACATACTACTGCCTTCAACACATGTGCCAAGTCATTTCACATTGCTAATAAGACAGCGCACTCAGACGTTTTCTCGTCAGAACACAAGGTTTTCTGCCAACAACATGAATTTGCATATTCAGAATTAGGATGACACATTCTCACATGTGAGGTTTTCACTAACTGCAATACTTAAGCCACGCATGTTGTGGCAATCCCTAAATGGCGAGGAAGATCATCTCTTAATTGATCCCCAGATGGGATGGTAGACGCAGAGAAAATCTACATCCAGGGTTGATCTAGTGTTGCTTGAGCGTGGGTTTGTTTAACATGAGAATTTTATTGCACACCAACAAAACCATGGTCTCTGACAAACCCTGAGCTTGGTCGAATGACTGGGAAATTCCACACGAGCAGGACCTGCTGCAACCATTATCTGCATTTACAGCATTTGGCTTACAAGTCATCATCTCCTCCGCCTGATCCACCATAGAGGACTTCCTTTAGCCACAGCCCTGTTAGACCCCCATCACACATCACATATAGCCCGAATGAAAAGTCGACCCACAGTCGGGAAGCGTCAAGGTGCATTTAGAAAACGTCGGACAGCATTCAAAGAGCAGTCTAAACAGTCAGGCCCATTTGTGCAGCCGCTCCGACTATTTTTGTTGTGAAAGTGTAGTGACACGGACCCACAACAGGGGGCGCAAATGAACAGACAATAGAAGGAGTCAACTTTGAACACTTTACTGTTGTGAATGCCACAACCATACACAGCAGATTATAGAATGATACAAAGTCAATGGATAAAGGTGTCGTGTGGGCAGGCTCGACGATAGGAGATGTCCGTCTAGAGAAGAACCTGAACCACACGATTTCCTCCGCCACCGAACCCGAAGGATACTGGAGCCGCCAGGTCCCGAGTCCCCCAGGTGGCCACCGTCTCCGCGTGTCGGATCTGGTACTGCTGGCGAAGAGCAAAGACAGTCAAGTGTGGGTGTGTGTACACCCAGTAACAACAACGGTGGGAATTCCACCTCCACCTCAAATCACACACTCGTGCAGCTCCTGTTTAAGCACTTATCTGGAAAGAGTGAGAGGCGAAGACGTCGGCACTCTCACAAACCACCAATCAGCTGACAACGCTCCACAGGACAACGGCTGCTAACAGAGCACACGTAAGTTATAATTCCTTTAGTACGGCGGAGAATATTACCTCCTTAGAAGAATGATATCTCGGCGACGTGGTGGAGGTGTCATCCTGCTTTTATCCGGGATGAAGTGCAGATGATCGGTGACAGCTGTCACAGTTGATCAGTGACAGCTGTCACCTCGGCTGTTCCTGTGAGGCGGCAGCGCCCTCTAGTGCCTGAAGCCCGCACTTCAGGCAGGGCGCCCTCTGGTGGTGGGCCAGCAGTACCTCCTCTTCTGGCGGCCCACACAACAGTTTTGCTCATGTTCAAAACAGTCTTGGCACAGTTGAGGTGGAACACCCATTGTACCGCAGTCAATGTGCAGTCTGATGGCGTTCTAAACAATCGGAAGCCGTGAAAATGTCATTAATGACATTCCGATTGCGTTTGGGGAGACGTTCAGCATGCTTCCACCTTGGCCGAATTTCCCAAATGTGCCTGAACGCATTTCAGGAAATTCGAGTGCACCTCAACTGCTGCTGGAATATATTCTGCCGAACCACAATTGGACCGCAATTGTATGGTTGTAAGTGCATTCGTATTATTCTTACTGCATCCTGGCATCTGTCCAGGTACTCTTATTGTGTACCACCTACATTTGTGTTGTATTCAGAGGCTCATGTGCACAGCACATACATGAATCAGTTGGGACAGGTTGGAGCACAGTCTGGGTATTCAGATGGCTGTCCTCCACAATTCGTATTTTCTCCCAGATGTGGCACAATTATTGTTTTTTTTTTTACATTCTGCCTGATTCGGCTTGGCTTATGTGCATTCCTGCTATGTGTGATGGGGGACTTAGCTGTCTCGTGTTCAAGGTTCCTTTTCAGCCTTCATAGCTATTGTTGCGGCCATGGGGCATACAAGGACACCACCATATTTCCATATTTCACAGACAATCCCCTACTTGATCCATGTCCCAGGTGTCACAACATGTACAAGGGCTTGGATTTTGGCACCCAAGCCATGAATTTAAGGAGTAGCTGTTTCAGCTTGTCTTTGAGATGGACTTCAGGTGAAACTTCCTGAATTAGTGGAAGTACAAGGACACATCACCTGCATCACAGCTGGCAACCAGGATCCTGGAAGCTCAGATAGCCAACTCCAGAAATGATCAGGAAAATCAAGAAGCTGAATTCCGTAAACAGCTGGAAGTCCAAGAGCTCAACACCAGGAGAGACCAGAAGGAACAAGAAGGCCAATTCTGTAAAGAGCTGGAAGTCCAGAGAGTCAATGCCCAAAAACAGCAGAAAGGACAAGAAGCCTGATTCTCTGACCAGCTGGTCTCCAAGAGAGCCAGCTTTCAAAAGAAGAAGGCATTCCAGACAAGGAAAATCTGCTTTTATGTTTTTAGTGGGGTTTGGCTTGTTGTTGGACTTTTGTCAGGAAAGTGTTTAATAAAGTAACAAACAGATCTACCAGAAAAAAGTTAAGACTGTTAACTGTAATATTTATAAATAAATATAAATATGGACAATGTGCACCCATGTTTCTTCTTCAGTGTTTTACTACTATTTTAAGTTATTAAAAACAAAACATCATTTATTTTTTGGGTTCTTTCATTTATAAGCAGATACAGTATTTTTTATCCTTTAGGTTTTTACATTCAGTTTACTGAGTATCTTTATAAATCATTAGTTTTGTTTTCACTTCAGACACAATAAGTGTAGAATGTGCAGTGGGAATCTGCTTATGTAAAGTGTGTCTGAGCGTTGTGCTCTTTTTCACAACTTTTTCATTGTTTTTACTAGTCTGTGGGACAAACACATTCTCCTTCCTCATGATATGAATGCACAGGTACTGCACCTGACCACACCTCATTTTAAGTGCTCAGTTAAGCTTGCTATTGACACAATGCGAGTGCCATTTGTATAAACTCTAACTCTGCCGCTGAGCTGCGCACTGCTTTGTGCAGAGTGAACGATATGCCCCCTAATGTGTGTTGCTGAGCTGTAGTGTCAAAAAATCATGCCTACCAACCATAACTGGTGACCTGAGGTTTGTAGGTGCCAAAGTCAATTGCTCCATTCATGAATCCAAAGTTTGTCCCACCGTGGAACATATACAGATTAATGGAGACGCCTCTCTCCAAGATCTCTGACAACACCGCTACCATATCTGCAGTAAAGAGTGATGGAAAAAAATGATGTTAAAAACAGAATTGTGCACAAATAAGAATGGTGTGCATGAGTTTTTATACCTTCAGCATTGAAAACATGGTGATGCTCTCCCCACAGGTCAAACCAACCAGACCAATACTCCATCACCATCAGAGGTTTGTGAGGCTACAAAAACACAACAAAATGAAATAAATTCACATATTGCTCATTGACAAAGGTTCATAGAAGGCTATATTAAAATGTGGACTTTTTGGAGTTTTTGTCCACAATAATATGCAAATGTTTGCCTCACTAATACTGTATATATTTATTACAACTACGTAAGTTCAGTTCTCAGGCTTTTATAACCACTAATGGCCATTTACTATACTGTCACATACCTGCATTTCGGCTAAGTACTGGATAGCTCCAAAAGACAGTCTCTGAAGGTTTATTGTTTTTAACACTGAAACAACAATAAATGATCACTGTTAAAGTACATCATGCCAACAAATATCCTATATATACTGTAGATTTCTAGGTTTTAGAAATTGAACTGTTTTAAGTTAAGTGCACATCCTGATAGTTCATAAAACAAGCAAACAAAAAACAATAAATTTTGTTTTGTGTCCCACAGGATTGAAGATTGGGGCGTGGAAAATAGATTTGGGTGCTATCAGCAATGACTAAGAAACAATGGGATGAAAAACCCCCCAAACTATGATATTTCATTTATGCCATAGGTGTAGGAATTGGGTGACATGTAGGACCTTGAACTACCACAAAACACATTTTGTAATTTTTTTTTCCTTCTGAATGTATTTCGTTCTGAATGTATTTTATGTGATTATGTGTTTTATCAGTTACAATACAACCTAGGCATTTATGACCCTTCAGAATAGCTCCCATTTTTGAGATAAACCGATCCACTCATATGGGCAGCATGGTGGATTAGCAGTTAGCACTGTTGCCTCACAGCAAAATCATCATGGGATCACTTCCTATGTGGTCCTTTCTGTGTGGAGTTTCCATGTTCTCCCCATGTTTGCGTTGGTTCCATCCGTGTCCTCCGGCTTCCTCACACTTCCAAAGACATTCAAGGCAAGACATTAGGTGAATTGGTAACTCTAAATTGACTGCAAGTGTGAGTAAATGTGTTTGTTTGTCTATATGTGGCCCTGTGACAGACTGGGATCCTATCCAGGGTGTACCCCGCCTCACGTCCTATGACTGCTGGAATAGGGTCCAGCCCCCATGACCCTTGATTGGAGTAAGTAGGTGTAGAAAATGAATGACTGAATGAATGACCAATGGTGTGTATGGGGACAGCTGTCACTCATCTGTTGTGTATGTCCTCATCTTCCTCGAATAGCTGCCACTCAAGAAGTAGCAAATTAAATTTTCAAGTTGAACAAGTCATCAGTTCAAATGATTACTCTTACTGCATTGATTACCTCCTTCAACACCACAGTAGCTCAAACCATCCCAGTTGTCTGACGTCAGAAGAAGCTCGTTGATGCCTCGGGACTGGAAACACTACATGAGAGAGAGAACTGCACTGTTTTCCTATGACATTGTTCATGTATAATTTAAAATTGAAACAATCAATAAAATAGATGAAATCATTTAAATTGTTGACGTATACACTTCTTGTTTTGGCTGCTCCCATTAGGGGGCGCCACAGCAGATCAATCGTTTCCATCTCACCCTGTCCTCTGTATCTTCCTCTGTCACACCAACCACCTGCATGTCCTCCCTCACCACATTCATAAACCTCCTCTTTGGTCTCCCTCTTCTCTTCCTGCCTGGTGGCTCCATCCTCAGGATCTTTCTCCCTATATACCCTGGGTACACTTGAGCTGTCCCTCTGATATGTTCTTTCCTAATCCTGTCCATTCTCATCACTCTATATACACTATATATAATAATATTCAATAAATATAAAAAAACTCAGTGGGTTCCCTCTTGATGACCTATGATGCATGCTCTAAAGTGCATATAGAAAGTGCATGTGTCCAATGCCCCTCTGCTATTTACAGGACAAGGCATCTGAGCACAAAATAAGGTACAGAGAGCAAAGGGGTTGCATTTAATCTCAGATTTAGTCATGGATGTGTTTTGAGCATAACATGAAATAAACCAATCAGATTATCATCCACACTGGCCTGGGAATGCCTCCGGATCCTCCAGTCAGAGGTGGTCAGTGTGGCATGGGAAAGGGAAGTCTGGGGTTCCCTGCTAGAGCTGTTGCCCCCTTGACCCAATCCCGGATAAGTGGTTGAAGATGAGTGAGTGAGTGATTATCATCCATCGTGCCCTTTCGAGGTCAGGGTGCTCTGGAAACTAGTGCTCAGCTATTTTAACAGTGGAGTCAGATGGGATATTTTCTTGCGAGTTTGTGGATCTGAGTGCAACCTGTCAAAGCACTCGAGCAGAGAAGATCTACCAAATCTTCTTGGGGTGAAGCAGTGAAATAGTAGGGTGAATTTTCTCTGTAGTGTTTACTTTAATTTTGTTTCATTCCATTCAGCTCAGCTGAATTATGTTTACAAGCAGAGTATATGTGCATTGTGAATCTGCCTATGTAAGGCACATCTGAACGTTGTGCAATATACGAGGTCTATTAGAAAAGTATCCGACCCTATTATTTTTTTCAAAAACCATATGGATTTGAATCACGTGTGATTGCGTCAGACAAGCTTGAACCCTCATGCGCATGCGTGAGTTTTTCCACGCCTGTCGGTTGCGTCATTCGCCTGTGAGCAGGCTTTGAGTGAGGAGTGGTCCAGCCCCCTCGTTGTTTCATTGCCAGGAAATGGCGGAATGATTTGGGCTTTTTTTCCATCAGAATTTTTTCAGAAACTGTTAGAGACTGGCAGCTGGAAACCATTAGAAAAATTTATCTGGCTTTCGGTGAAAATGTTACGGGCTTGGTAGAGAATAAGGAGTGTTACTGTCACTTTAAGGACGGCCCCCAGCGGCTGTGGGGCGCGCCGCGCTCCGAAGCCGCCATCGACAGGCTTAACGACCATTTCATTTCTAAACGGATGGCTGTCTGGATCCGTGACCATCGTGTGCCATTTCTCTGGTTATCACAAGAGCTGGACATCAACCATTTTCTGGCAGATTTCACTTTTAACAAAAGATTTTGTCATGGAAATCCAAGCAGAGGCTTTGCGCGTCACGATGCATTCGCTACTGGAGCGAGACAAAACCACCTCCGTTTTGGTCTCACAGGATGGCTTTGAGATGGCGTTCAGACAGCTGTCGGTGGTTTTTCCATCGAGTGATTATCCGAGAAATTGTGGATGTGCCTGGACATGCCAGAACATGTCCCGTGAGGCTTCATCACGGCGTTGCTTTGCGCCATGCGGCACCACCACAACGCGCGAAGCCTCCGCTCCTCTTTCCATGACAAAAACTCCTGTAACAGTGGAATGTGCTGTTCATTTCCAAACTGGACGCTATGTTTTATCTGGGATGTCATCTGGCTAGCACAGGAATTGTGAAAAGACGTGGACATCAGCACTTTTTCAGCACAGTGAGACAGACGTGCGGAGGAATTCCGCGCGTCGCGGCGGTGCCGCATGGCGCAAAGCAATGCCGTGATGAAGCCTCACGGGACATGTTCTGGCATGTCCAGGCACATCCACAATTTCTCGGATAATCACTCGATGGAAAAACCACCAACAGCTGCCTGAACGCCATCTCAAAGCCGTCCTGTGAGACCAAAACGGAGGTGGTTTTGTCTCGCTCCAGTAGCGAATCCATCGTGACGCGCGAAGCCTCCGCTCGGCTTTCCATGACAAAATCTCTTGTTAAAATTGAAATCTGCCGGAAAATGGTTGATGTCCAGCTCTTGTGATAACCAGAGAAATTGCACACGATGGTCACGGATCCATACAGCCATCCGTTTAGAAATGAAATGGTCGCTCAGCCTGTCGATGGCGCTTCGGAGTGCGGCGCACCACCAGTCGCTCTGGGCCATCCTTAAAGCGACAGTAACACTCAGTAATCTCTTTGAAGCCCATAAAATTTTCACCAAAAACCATCTGAATTTCTCGAATGGTGTCCACTTTGATGTCCCTCACAGTTTCTGAAAAAATTTTGATCAAATAAAGCGTCAGTCTCTGAGCCATTCCTAAACAATGAATAATCCGACGAGGGGTGGACCACTCCTCACTCAAAGCCTGCTCACAGGCGAATGACACAACCGACAGGCGTGAAAAAACTCACGCATGCGCACGAAGGTTCAAGCTTGGCTGACGCAATCACACATGATTCAAATCCATATGGTTTTTGAAAAAAATAATAGGGTCAGATACTTTTCTAATAGACCTTGTAAATATCTCTGTGCATGACTTCAGAACAGGTTTTTGGTGATCTGTGGCTGCTTCTCCACAATAACAATTCCAGCACTGCACCTGACCACACCTCATTTTAACACAGCAATGGGTGCACAGGTGACTGCGAGCAAACTTGTAAGGTGCTGGAGTTGAAAATGACAACTGCATTGGTGCGGTTGTGCTGTGTGATGCTTGACACCTGGAGGAAGACTCAACTCAATTTATTTATACAGTGTCAAATCACAACATAAATTGCCCCACAGTGCTTCACATGAGTAAGGTCTAACCTGACCCACCTCTGAGCAAGCACACTGGCAACAGTGGGAAGGAAGAAAGTGGTAAGAATGGTTCTTTTTTTAATAAACAGGAAGAAAAAGCAGCTAAGCAACTGAACCTCAGCTCTCTCACCAAGAGAGCACAACAGAGGATGTACTTTCTGCGGCAGCTGAGGAAATTCAACCTGCTAAACACCTTGATGGTGAACTTCTATACTGCCATTACTGAGTCCATCATCTCCTCCTCCATCAAAGTCTGGTATGTTGTTGCCACTGCTAAGGACAGGAGCAGACTGCAGTGTGTCATCCACGCAGTAGAGAAGGTGATCGACTGCAATCTGCCATCCCTACAGGACCTGTACACCTCCACGGCCCTGGGGACATTAAGGAAGATAGTGTCTCACCCTGGACACAAACTTTTTGTTACCCTCCCCTCTGGCAGACGGCTGAGATCCATCAGGACTAAACCCTCAAGACACAAAAACAGCTTCTTTCTGTCCACAGCTAGACTTATAAATAATGCCAGAGACCCCCCATTTACCCTGCCTCCCTACCACTCCCACAAACCAGAGGCTGATCATCCCTAGCTGTTCATCTGCATGCCTGCACAGCCCCATTCCACTATATCTACTTGACAGTAAACATAGATTTGCCTATTTGGCTATTTCACTCCTTCACTTCTTGCAGAAGTATTTTTTTTCCTTTTCTTTTTATTGTTGTTTATGCACCAATGACACCACATCAAATTTCTTGTATGTGAGAACTTACTTGGCAATAAATTCAATTCTGTTTCTGATTCATGTACATTTCGAAGCAGTTGCAATGACTGATGGCTCAAAATACATCCAAATGGTGAGGAACAGAGTCTGAGTAAAGTGAGTTGGTGATCAAAAAACGATCAGTCATAGAAGGAACATTCTCCATCCATATAATACATCCAGTGGTCCTCAGCACACTCCAGATTTCTGCAGTTCCCCATTAATCTCACATGTATCAGTTCTGGAAGGATCTCAGAGAATCAGATGGATGGCCGATGGATGAATGGACGACCCAATGTGTGCCAAACTTAGCATGAAAGGATTATGTTGCATTAACTACATTATGAAATAACTTTAATATTACAAGGGGGAAAATGCCAGATAATAAGATACTCACATTTTTTATAAACAGCAGGTATTTCTCATCTTTTGCATAGGATCCATACTCATTCTCAACTTGGACTGCAATGATCGGACCTCCCTCTTCAAACTTAAAAAACAAAACAAACGAAACAACCATCAATCAATTTGCTTTGCTTTCAGGAAAATCTCATTCTTAAATACATTCTTTCATGAAGTAATTTTACCATCAGTGGTTTGATAACAGGGACAAGCCTGTCAAAGTAGATGTTAACAGCGTCAACAAATCCAGGGTATGTTGTCCTCAGCTGCATGTGCTTATCCTGTAACAACCAGCTGAAATGAAAATCAGAACAACTTGGTGACAAACTGCTGCTTTATGCCAGTGTTTGAATGCAACTGTTTTCAGCTGATGACATTACCTCGGCAACCCCCCCAAATCCCATTCAGCGCAGATGTAAGGTCCAGGCCGCAGGATCACCCACAGGCCCAGCTCTGCTGCTAAGGTGATGTAAGCCCTAAGAAAATCTGTTATTTTTCTTTCATTTTCACAAGAACTATTTAGATTACTATTTTAAATAGCCAAAATGATGCTGCAGCTGTGGACAGAAATCTACATACACTCATCATGGGCATGAATGTTATGGTAATTCTGGGCTTTTAATTATGTCTTTGAACTGTTTTTTTGCCAGGATGGAATGATTGTACAGCATACATCATGACTGACCTTAAAAAACAAGAATTGGGTGCACAAATTAGATTTTATTTTGGATCTTCTTGAATCCACACCGGGTCAAATTTATACATGCACTTTTATCTTTCTTTTTTGAAGATTCTACAATGTCCTTTAATGTGACAAGACCAAGACCTATTAACTTGTAACTAACTCATCCTTAGTGATTATGATTGATGACATCTGGTACTTACTATTTCCCAGCATAAAAAGGATGTGTTTGACAGAACACATTGGACTGACCAATACTCACAACAATGGGAAAGGCCATAGAACTCCATGTCAACTACAGATTCCAAGATCATCCATTCAAATAATTGCACTTAAGCACAAGTTAGTCAGGTGCATCAACACTTGCCAACATCTAGAACAGGGGTAGGCAATCTGTTCCAGAAAGAGCCATGAGGGTGCAGGTTTTCTTTGCAGCCACTGACTCCACCAGGTGATTTTACTGATTAATATCACTTTGAGCAGATGGAATCAGTTAATCAGTGAAATCACCTGGTGGAGTCAGTGGCTGCAAAGAAAACCTGCACCCTCATGGCTCTTTCTGGAACAGGTTGCCTACCCCTGATCTAGAAGAAGAAGCTGTTACCCTCAGATGAGAGGAAATTGGTTAGGATGTTCAGAAACAGCCCAGGAACCACCAGGTCTCATTCTTGCCATGAACAGAGAACCACTGGAACACCAGCATCAGTGTCCACAGTGAAGTGAATTTTACATCACCATGGACTGACAAGTTGCCAATCAAGAAAGAAGCCCCAGCTCCAAAATCAACAGTTTCAAGCTAGACTGAAATTTGGACCTGCCAAAATGGACAGCCCAAGTTCCTTCTGGTGAAAAATATTATGGTCAGATGAGACAAAGATTGAGCTATTTTGGTGACGACAAGTGGTACACTGAAAAAAATGATACTTTGGATCAACTTAAAAAAATTGATGTAATTTGTTACAGCTAATTTTTTTAGTTTGTCACAATGTATATTTATGATTTTGTAAAGTGATTCCAGCAGATTTAAACTGGAAACCACAATTTTCCATTAGACCAATGTAAATAAGCACTTTGAATGAAGTGCACTGTGTTTCACTTTTTTCAGTGTATGTTTGGAGGAGTAAAGGTGAGGCTTTCATACCTAAGAACACTGCACCAACTGTCAAGCATGGTGGTGGTATCATCATGCTCTGTGTTTGTTTTACTACTAGTAATAGTGGTGCACTGCAGAAAATGGAAGCAATAATGAAGAAGGAAGACTGCCTTTAAATCCTTTAACATCACCACAAATCAACAGCTACATGATTTTAACTTGTCCACAAATGTATGTTCCAACAGGTCAATGATCCCCAAACACACATCAAAACTGGTTGTGGGTTGGATAAAGCAGGCTAACATTAAACATCTGGAATGTCCTTCCCAAAGCCCCAACCTCAACGCTATTTGTGGACTACACTTATAAGCAGGGTCTATGCCAGGAAACCTATCAATTTAAATGAGCTCTACCAATTCTGCTAAGAAGAGTGGTTAAATATCCCACCAGAATTATGCCAGAAGCTTGTTGATGGCAACTAAAAGTGCACCTTACTAAAGGACATTTAACCATATATTAGTGGGTGGTCATGTAAATATTGGAGACTGAATGTATAATTTTGACTCTGTGGAATTAGAGAAGAGGACCCCAAATAAATTCAAACTTGTGCATCTAATTCTTGTTTTTTAAAGTCATGAACAATGTATAGTGTACAATCATTCCACCCTGACTAAAAAACAATTCAAGGACGTCATTAAATGCCCCAAATTACCGTGACATTCATGTCCATGATGAGTGTATGTAAACTTCCAGCCATAACTGTAACCTTTCAAATGTAAGAGAAGAAGGCTTACTTTAAATCCAACTGGTCCTGGAAGTTAAACATTCCCCTCTCAGGCTCATGCAGGTTCCATGGCACATATCTGAAAATAACAAAAATATACCTTGTTCCAAATAAACAATAAAATATGCCACATTCCAAATTTATACAAAATATACTGAAAGACAATGAAACGTGTTGACAAGATTCTAAATTTGTGTAGTAATATACTTTTTTTAATCACTAAAATAGATTCCAAATATAAACTACATCTGCATGTGCTGCAGTCAATCAAGGTCAGTACACTTGTTACATTACATTTGAAAATGACACACTGTAAAAACGCTTGTTGCTTTAACAATAAACTGGCAGCTACCGTTGCTAGAAATGCCTTTACAGACCCTGTAGATTTTATGATATAAAGCTGTTGCAATGTACCAAAAAATTAACATTTGAAACCAGTAAATCCAAAAGTATATTTTTTTATTGTCATTATGCTGTTTGAACAAATTATTTCTGTCGAACTTACATGTAATGTATTGTACATTGAATCCCATTCAGTGAGATTCTGTTGTACTGTTCATTTTGCTCAAGGCAACCACAGGAGGTTTAGGATGGGATCAAAATGTTGATCAGGTTTTTCTAACATAACTCCAGCTGTTCATGTTGATGGACCTCAGGCAGCCTGGAACCTGGGAAATTTTGCTTGGGAGACAAACATGTAAACTGTTTGTTGCCACTGTGCTATCACACAATGGGAAGTACTCTGAAAATACATTGAATTGTTTATATGATTGACATATTAACATTTTATTGTATTTATACAAAGTATGTTAATACGAGGAGATCTGAAAAAAAAATCATGTCCGTTTAGAATTCAGAAGGCTATATATCAAGTGGATAAAGTGGATTTGTTGTATGGCTGGGGGGCCTGGCTGCCTTTTTGTTTCTGTCTTTTGTTTTTCCTTCCAGGTGGCTTGCATTTGGGACTGAGTGGCTGTGTTGCTGAGGTTATCAGGACCTCACCCTGATCACCTGCGGCTCGTCAGGACTCACAGCTGAGGTGCATCTATATGGATTGGAACATGGTGGCATTTAAGACTGGAGTATACAGTGTGTATTTGCCAGAGACTCGACCTTGTGACCAGACGGGTGAGATCGTCGTCTCGGGAGCCATCTCATCATCAGTGGATGCAGAGAACGTCCAGGGTTTGATGCACGGTCTGTGAAAGAGGAGGGGGTGAGGTCTCACGCTCGTCAGCACACTTCCTGAGGTACGTTAGATTTTGTGACTAACATTTATGCAGTCAGTAAATGTGGTGTCCCTCACACCTTTATTATATTGAGCTGTATGTTAGTCATGTATCGGCTTCCACTGCAGTGGAGTTTTGTGAACTGGATGTTCCATGCCTGCAGGTTGGGAAGCTGATTAGTAATCAAGCCAGGAAGTGTTTGCTGTTTGTACACCTTAAGTGTTCTCTCTGTGTGTAGAGTGTGGACTCACATAATGGTTCCTTCTTTCACAGACTCGGTTTGTTGCGGCCACCTGGGGGGTGTCGGCGGGGTCCTTGGGTCCGAACAGCTTCTGGCTCCGGACCGTTAGCGCTGCTGGGAGCGCACCACGCCAGACCGCACTTTCTTTTGTTGTTTTTTGTATCACTGTTATGTATTAAATTCAGTTAGCCTTTGTACCGTGCTCTGCTTATTTCATACTGGGTCCTTCAAACGCTGGTCGGTTCTCCGAGCTGCGTCCGACACATAACAGGATTTTGCAGTTCATTCCTTTTTCAGACTAATTCACGCCATAGACAACATTGTGGCATAAGGAGGTAATGCAGAATATCCCTTGTTCAAGGCTCTCTGTACCCCATTTTCTTTTCACTAATTTATTTATTTTACACAGTAAAATTTAGAGTATTTTATTTAATAGTATTTACACATTTGTACTGTATTTTGACAACTATTCTGGCAACCACAGGTGCCAGGTTTTTTTTTCATCAAAACACCTTTTTTAAAACATTGCATCGTCAAGAGCATTTGATTAATACAGGGTGTCCCAAAAACAGTGCCACAAAAATAAAGCCATAGAATATCTATACACATTTGGATACTGATATCTGTCATATGTCGTCTTGAAGCATATCTCAGGGAATTTTATCTCTGGTGTTCATTTCTAATTTCACCTCAGTTTAGGCATTCACAAGTTCTATCAGTTTGAAACTTCTTTACAATCTTGTCTTTCTGTCTGGATCTTTTCTAACTGCAAAATGACATTGATATTGTCATTGGGTTTGCACCCTTGATTTGGTCTAAACTTAGAATTCCACCAGTTTCCCTCAAATTGTAAGCAGACTGCATGATTGTAAGCAGCATCCTCATTGGATCAGTCTCAAACTACATCAGAAGAAATTCCTCACATATATCTTGATGTCTGTGGGAAAAAAAAAACAGAATTCAGATTAGCTGTTGATTGTGATGATTTTGTGGCACTTTTTTGGGACATCCTATATAACCTGTAGAATTTACAGATAATTGGTTGAATTTACACATTCCATAACCTAGGCATCTTCAGCATTGCAAATGCCAGATGCTGTTATTTTATGTACTTTGAAAAATCCAGCATGCATGTGCATTAGAAACTGCAAACTCTTACTGTTTAAAGACCAGAGTTGAAGAAAACAATTGGAATTTTGCACTTTTTAAAAATCAATATTTATTCCATGTCAAGTCTGATTTGTATGTTCTGCAGACAATTGAATGGCTGGAGAAAACTAATGCACTGATGGAGCATGCAAACTCCCCTGTTGTGTGGGCCGCTGAAGAGGAGGTACTGCTGGCCCACCACCACCAGATGGCGCCCTGCTTGGAGTGCGGGCTCCAAGCACAGAGGGCGTTGGAGCCGCTGGAAGTGACAGCTGTCACCTATCAACACCAGCTGTCACCCATCACCACCACTACAAAGGCCGGACTGCAACTCCACCTCCTCGCTGAGAAATCAACTACCAATCAGGTAATTTTCTCTGCTGACTTAAACTTTGAGTATTAGTCTGATCTCTTTTTGCAGCCGTTTCCCTGTGGTGTGCCTTATCTGCGGAGTTGGCGTTTGGTGTGGACTGCGACGGCTTCGCCTCACACCCCACTCAGATAAGTGGTTAACTCAGGAGCTGCACAAGTGTGTGATTGGAGGTGGAGGTTCTCCCTCCTTTACTGAATACAGACTGTGGGATTACTGAGTGTGCGACCTCAAACTCATCTGGACTGTCTCTGTTCTCTGCCAGCAGTACCGGGTCTGACTGCTGAAGACAGCGGCCACCTGGGGCACAGGGCTTGGCGGCTCCGGTGTTCTTCAGCTCCGTTGGCAGTGGAAGCTGTGTGGATCCGGCTTTTCTCTCGCCAGGCGTCTTCTATCGTCGAGCCTGCCCACATGTCACCTGGTGTATGATTGACAGTCACTATATTGTTATTGTCTGTACATCGTTGTGTGATTCACAACATTAAATTGTTACTTTTTGGCTTATCCATTGTCCGTTCATTAACGCCCCCTGTTGTGGGTCCGTGTCACGACACTTTCACAACATCCCCAGAGAAAGAACTGAGGTTGTCCCCTTGCAACATCCAAAAACTTCAATATTATGCCACATCTCATCATGGACAATTAATGCAAGCTGAAAGAATTCATGTAATTTGATTGCAAGGCATCTGCGTGATGATGAACACACCACACACACATAACTGTAGACATAGCTGAGTATGATAGTCCTTTCCAAATATTGGATGAGAGGTACTAGGGATAATGATAAAGTGTTCTGGCTCCTACACTGATCAATGCTTGCATGGACTGGGTGTTTGGTAGGTTTGTGGAAACCAGAGACTTAGGTGCTTTTGTTATCAAGGGAAGGTTTAATGAACTTGGCTTTGCAGACACTGCTGTGATCTTTATGGAGTCAATGAATACTCTCATTGCAGTGCTTGAGAAGCTGACTAAGGAGTCACAGTACCTGGGTTGCAGTTGTCTTGGATCAAGACAAAGATTCAGACTTCTTACGACTTCCTTTACTCAGCCATCACAAGTGTATCTGCATGTGGTGAAAGTGTTGAACTTGAAGAGACATTCAATTTTGTCTCTGGGTCCTCTGCCTTTGAGATCAAGAGGTGTCCAGAAAGAGCTTATGGACTCATTTCACTGGACAGAGGTGTTTGGCAATGCCAATATCTTTGCAGCAGAATGAAGGTTAAAGTCTTGAGGGTCCTGGTGCTACCTCTCCTACCCTATATTTATGAGACTCAGATATTTACCTGTGACTTAAGGTGACAACTGGATGTCTTTGGGACTAAATCTCTTTGGAGGATCCTTGTTAGAGAGACTAACATGAGAAGTATCACTTGCATTGTGAAGGAACATCAGCTTTAACATTTTGGCAATGTGGCATGTTTTTCCGTACATGATCCAGTGAGCAGGCGACCGAGTGCTGAGGACGTCAGTAGCTGAAGAATGCCAAGGGGATGCCCAAGTCACACCTTACTGTGGCAGGTAGATGGTTGTTTTAGAGATGGACCATTGTCTGCTTTGGTGGTTGGAATCCAGCACCCAAGGTAGTTCCTTGGTGGTGTGGATGATGCTCACAGACTTTGTATTAGAGAGACCAATAAACTAGACTTTGTTAATCTGTAGGTTGGAAATATCCAGGAAATGTCTTTATCAAACTAGAGATGCCATTTTATGATGTTTTAATAATGTCACTGTGATGTCACTTATACCATGTAATGACATAAGCTGATCCTTATGATCCTTTTAAGTTTTGGTCCAAAAGATTGGAGCTTTCACCTCTCTAGCCCTGTAGGTGTTGGAGATGTTCTGGAAAATGTTTTTCAGACAATTATAACATAATTTCATGATGTATTTGCAACACCATCACATCACTCATACCACACTATCAGGCAGACAAACACACGTGATGAGAATACTGCACACATCTGTTGTGTGGCTGGGGGGGCCTGGCTGCCTTTTGTTTCTGTTTTCTGTCCTGTCTTTTGTTTTTCCTTCCAGGTGGCTTGCATTTGGGACTGAGTGGCTGTGTAGCTGAGTTTATCAGGACCTCACCCTGATCACCTGAGGCTGATCACCTGCGGTTCGTCAGGACTCACAGCTGTGGTGCATCTACAATGGATTGGAACATGGTGGCATTTAAGACTGGAGTACACAGTGTGTATTTGCCAGAGACTCGACCTTGTGACCAGACGGGTGAGATCGTCGTCTCTAGAGCCATCTCATCATCAGTGGATGCAGAGAACGTCCAGGTTTGATGCATGGTCTGTGAAAGAGGAGGGGGTGAGGTCTCATGCTCGTCAGCACACTTCCTGAGGTACGTTAGATTTTGTGACTAACATTTATACAGTCAGTAAATGTGGTGTCCCTCACACCTTATTATATTGAGCTGTATGTTGGTTGTGTAATCAGCTTCCTCTGCAGTGGAGTTTTGTGAACTGGATGTTCCATGCCTGCAGGGTGGGAAGCTGATTAGTAATTAAGCCAGGAAGTGTTTGCTGTTTGTGCACCTTTGAGCGTTCTCTCTGTGTGTTGAGTGTGGACTCACATAATGATTCCTTCTTTCACAGACTCGGTTTGTCGCGGCCACCTGGGGGGTGTCGGCGGGGTCCTTGGGTCCGAATTGGTTCTGGCTCCGGACCGTTAGCGCTGCTGGGAGCGCACCGCAATCCACCACGCCAGACCGTGCACTTTTATATTTTTTCACATCACTGTTATGTTTATTAAACTCTGTTATCCTTTGTACCGTGCTCTGCTTATTTTATACTGGGTCCTTCAAACGCTGGTCGGTTCTCCGGGCTGCGTCCGACACATAACACACATCATTGCCCTGTACACCGTCATGTACAAAGTGATGGTGAATGCAGGCAATAATAGAAGGTTGTACACCATTTTAATGTAGCAATCCCTTGGCAATGAGGAAACTCATCTCTTGATCGATTGTCAATCCAAAGATGCCTTTGTGAGGGTTTGTTTAACGTGGGAATATCCTTCACAACAGGTGGCTTATAAGCCATCACCTCCTCTGCCTAATCTGCCATTGAAAACTTATGTTTCACCAGATCCCCAGCTCCAGCTGTCTCGTGGTCAGGGTTCCTGTTGGGCCTTCATGATTACTTACCATGGGGCACACAAGGTCCCTACCGTATTTCATCCCAGCAGGCAATACCCTACTTGATCCTTTACCCAGGTGACACGATGTGGTCCACTGGTTGGATTTTGACACCCACCCATCCTCAGTGTCATGCATTTGAGGCTGTTGCACAATGGCTGTGCACAAAGACCAAACACCACAAGACAGGACTGCAATACTGTCTTTGTGCTATATTCACAATTAGTTCAACACAACTAAAGCAATTTGCCTTCAATACTGTCAGCATGATATCATGACAGATTAATGGCGGAACATGTGGAAAAGAATAACAAATTAGGGTCTGATATTGACACTAGCACAAACTCTCAAGGCAGTGATGGCCGACAGCTGGTCGCAGAGTCTGTCATCATCAAGGTGAAGACTATGCTTGACCGTACACAGAAGGAGTGATGTGGTTCTGTTCTCTACGGCTGACTTTTGTTAAAGAAATCTAAAGGCACAACATGATACCAACAAGTTCTCTTTCGCCCTGTTGGAGCAACATGGCAGGAAACAACAAACTGGTGTTTGAGCATGACAACAAAGCCAAGATGACCCAGAATTTAAATTAAACAACAGCATGGACATGTTGTTCTCCAAGATCACTTGAGATGAATATGATCTTGGCAACCTGTGTGACAGCAGACAAATCCACCGCTCAATGACAATAAACTCACACGACCTCCATTCATTGTTTGTGTCTATTCTTAGGCCCCCTTCACACATAGTGCAAAGTTTGGATGAAGTGCACACTTAGTGCGCATGACGCAGGAATCGTGTGCAAACCGTGTACTGTATTTTATTTTATTTGCAGCACTTTGGTAACCTTATTTTTTCTTAAAATGTGCTATACAAATAAAGGTGAATAGGATTGGATTGGTGTAATGTCGTCCCTGTCACAAACGCCTTGTACACCTGATGCTACAACTATTTGTGGACACAAGCGCCTGAAAGACAAAGTGTGTGCTGTGCGAACAAATCTCACCTTCTTGCGGCAGGTGTTGGCCAAATTCCAGGTGACATGCACGAACACCTAACACCGCTTGCATGGCACTTAGCAAATGTGTGGCCAGTCACACTCTTGGTACGACAACAGACTGCAGACAACCACTGTCATACTGGGAGTGAAATTTGTCTAAGCTTGTCTGTATGTGTTTTTTTTGTGTGAGAAAATAGGTTTGTCTGCTTGTTGATCAGAGCCATTTCACGCTCCTTTTACAAGGCAGGGATTGTGGTGCAGTGGTAGAATTGCTGTCTGGTAATTTGGGTGTGGAGATTCAAATCCTGTAGATTTTGTGTGTTTTTTTTTTTTAACCAGGGTTATTTAACTGTGGAATTCTGTATTAGGTCCCCCTTTATATACGAGGTCTGTTAGAAAAGTATCTGACCTTTTTATTTTTTGCTAAAACCTGATGGATTTGAATCATGTGTGCTTGGATGAGCCAACCTTGAACCTGCGTGCGCATGCGTGAATTTTTTCATGCCTGTCGATTGTGTCATTTGCTGGTAAGCAGCCTTTGTGTGAGGATGTGTGTTATGCTCTCGGCAGATTTTCATTGCAAGGAAAATGGCGGAACGACTGGAGCAGCGCTTCTGCATCAAATTTTGCCAGAAACTGAGCGACAGCCAGGTGGAAACCATTCGGAAGATTCAGACAGCTTTCGGTGGCTTTTCAGTAGTGTGACTATCCGAGAAATTGTGGAAGAGGTGGGCATCATTTTTCAGAGTCCAGCATGTCCTGTGAGACTTCAACACGGAGGTGCTTTTGCTCCTCCATCAGCTTCGGCACGAATTTCGCCGCCACTGTTTTCATGGCCAAATCTTCTTTCACAGTGGAATGTGCCGAAAAAGTGCTGATGTCCACCTCTTCCGCAATTTCACGGATAGTCACATGACGGTCCCGCATCACCACAGCGTTCACTTTGGAAATTATCTGGTCATTTCAGCATGTTGATGGCCGACTGGAGCGTGGCTCACTCTCCACTGTTGTGTTGACATCTTTAAACCGGTTGTACTGCTCTGTGTGATGCCCAGAGGATCGTCACTGAAAGCCGTCTGAATCTTCCGAATGGTTTCCACCTGGTTGTCGCTCAGTTTCTGGCAAAATTTGATGCGGCGCTGCTCCAGTCGTTCCACCATTTTCCTTGCAATGAAAATCCGCCGAGAGCGCAACACACATCCTCACACAAAGGCTGCTTACCAGAAAATGACGCAATCGACAGGCATGAAAAAGTTCACGCATGCACAAGAAGGTTCAAGGTTGGCTCATGCAAGCACACGTGATTCAAATCCATCAGGTTTATGCAAAAAATAAAAAGGTCCAATACTTTTCTAACAGACCTTTTATTATTTATATACTCAACAAAAATATAAATGCAACACTTTTGGTTTTGCTCCCATTTTGTATGAGATGAACTCAAAGATCTAAACCTTTTTCCACATACACAATATCACCATTTCCCTCAAATATTCTTCACAAACCAGTCTAAATCTGTGATAGTGAGCACTTCTCCTTTGCTGAGATAATCCATCCCACCTCACAGGTGTGCCATATCAAGATGCTGATTAGACACCATGATTATTGCACAGGTGTGCCTTAGACTGTCCACAATAAAAGGCCACTCTGAAAGGTGCAGTTTTGTTTTATTGGGGGGGGGATACCAGTCAGTATCTGGTGTGACCACCATTTGCTTCATGCAGTGCAACACATCTCCTTCGCATAAAGTTGATCAGGTTGTCAATTGTGGCCTGTGGAATGTTGGTCCACTCCTCTTCAATGGCTGTGCGAAGTTGCGACGACGAACTGGAGTCAGGTCGAGACCCCGATGAGGACGACGAGCATGCAGATGAGCTTCCCTGAGACAGTTTCTGACAGTTTGTGCAGAAATTCTTTGGTTATGCAAACCGATTGTTTCAGCAGCTATCCGAGTGGCTGGTCTCAGACGATCTTGGAGGTGAACATGCTGGATGTGGAGGTCCTGGGCTGGTGTGGTTACACGTGGTCTGCGGTTGTGAGGCTGGTTGGATGTACTGCCAAATTCTCTGAAACGCCTTTGGAGACGGCTTATGGTAGAGAAATGAACATTCAATACACGAGCAACAGCTCTGGTTGACATTCCTGCTGTCAGCATGCCAATTGCACGCTCCCTCAAATCTTGCGACATCTGTGGCATTGTGCTGTGTGATAAAACTGCACCTTTCAGAGTGGCCTTTTATTGTGGACAGTCTAAGGCACGCCTGTGCACTAATCATGGTGTCTAATCAGCATCTTGATATGGCACACCTGTGAGGTGGGATGGATTATCTCAGCAAAGGAGAAGTGCTCACTATCACAGATTTAGACTGGTTTGTGAACAATATTTGAGGGAAATGGTGATATTGTGTATGTGGAAAAAGTTTTAGATCTTTGAGTTTATCTCATACAAAATGGGAGCAAAACCAAAAGTGTTGCGTTTATATTTTTGTTGAGTGTATTTATATCAACCCAGTGTTTCTGTGTAGGCTCTCAGTTGTCCAGGTGGTTTCCATAGTAGAGAAGCTTGAATCTTCAACTAGATTGGCTCTGGACTGGACTTGCTCTGGTAGTCTGACTTCCGTCTTGTCAAGACGGAAGTCAGACTACCAGAGCAAGAATTTTAGCTGAGGAAGCGTCTGCGATTTGAAGCGAAACGTCCTCACGTCAAGCAACCCAGTCCAGTTGAAGATTCAAGCTTCTCTACTATCAACCCAGTGATATTCACTAATTATAAAGCTGGTTTTTAGTTCATTTTCCTCCAGATCAGCAGCGTGATGTGGTGCAACTCGTCCCATGGAACACAATGCGAGCAGCTGCAGCAGCGTGAGCTGCTGTTCCTGCTCGACAGACACCGTCGTGTGCATGAACTGTCGCGCTGTCATCGTGCACGCCTGCTCATCGGTGTGATGTTTCGTGCTGCGCTGATTTCGAACTGTTTCGTGCTGTTTCGCCGTTTTCGTCCACACGTCGTCCACACTTCGCACTATGTGTGAAAGAGCCATTAAAGTGGGTGCACCAGATACTGGTATTATTTGTATATGTTGAGCTGTTTAAAATGTGATAAAACTATCCTGTCTTTGTTATTCACAACTTGACGTATTGCATTTTTAATAATTATTATTCAGTGATATTTTGGTTGCAATAAAACATTCTTTAATAAATTGTCTTTTTATTGTCCTCCAGAAAATTGACACATGTATTCATGTTCAATTTGTGAAAAATTAAATATCCAGTGGAGAACCTACGTCGTGAGTGTATTGAGGCCACAGGCTTTCATCTTCAGCAGCCGGTCTTCCCAGTAGGCTCTAGGGACTCGGAAGTAATGGATGGAACCTCCCAGGATGAGGAAGGGTTTTCCTTCCAGCGTGAACTGAGAGCCGTTGGCCCTCAGACCCTCCACACAGCTCATTCTTACGTTAAGATTATGTCTGGATGGCAAAGAATAAGAAGAAGTGATAAGTGCAATGTAGGCCCTGAAGCCCATTGGTGCCTGTGCTGATACCTGGATTCCAGAATATCACATGCATGAGACTCTACAACTCCCCCTGGACAGGACGCCAGTCCAACATAAGTTGCTTCCCCAGTAAAGGCCAGTACCCATTTACAGTTGGGTGAACTGAGACAAAGTAGATGAAGTCTATTGTCCAAGGACACAAACAGGTATTGTGACTCGCAATTGAATCCAGGTCCACAGTGAGAGGAGGAGTGGGGTTAATGAGCTACCTGCTTGACAAAAGTGTATATATGAAATAAACATGAAGAATTAATAATAAAATGGAACAAAAAATAAGAAAAACATAAAATACAACAGTAAAAAATTGTCTTGTGAACTTCAAAAGTTAGTCTAATTGAAATCATTTAAAAGAAATATAAAATGTTTTGACATGTCACAACATGTCTAAGCAAATGGGAGCTCACGAGACGTTTGTAAAATACTAACATCATATTAATCAGTTAATGTAAATTACGTTTCAAAGCAAAACATTTAAAGAACACTACATGACTGGTCTTAAAATGACAACATGAAAGTCTCAAATGCAAGATTAGAAAATGTAAATTCAATGTGAAAAATGTTCCATGCTGTACCTTGAGGCTGGAGCTTTTGAATAGATGACAGTGCTGGGAGGCCACAGTGGACAACACAATCTACGTATTGTTGTTTCTGGCTGACAACAGAATAGATCTCTCTCTCTCTCTCTCTCTCTCTCTCTCTCTCTCCCAAAGAGGAGAACAGCATGTCACTATGCAACATACTGGCATGCACCACCTCCTCACCCCAAAGTGTTGGTCTTGATTCTACATTTGGAGACTGGACTTTTATGTTAGATTCTACTTAATTGATGAAATGTATCAAAAAAAATTGTTGTGTGTTGGGGGGTGTGGCTGGATATTTTGGTGTTCTTTTCTTTTCTTTGCTCTCCAGGTGGCATGAGAGCTGATTTGTCTGTGGAGAAGGTGCTGGCTGAAGAATCCTTCACCCTCATCAACATCATGTGTAGCACCTGTGAATGGTGCTCACATGCAACCTTAAAGACTTTCAGCTGAAGCAGATAATTGGATGGCGTTCTGCATTTAAGTCATGTGTGATTCAAGCAGAACTGCCGGGAACTCGACCTTGTGATGTTCGTTTGTGAGACGCTGAGGACCGCGCCTGGGTTTGACACATCGAGCCCGTGAAGCAGGGAAGGGTGAGGACACATGCTGTCAGCACACATCAAAGGTGATTAAGTGTTTGACTAATTGTTGATAGTAACTTGGTGTTTTGTTACACAGTGTACTTGAATTGTGATGAGAATTGTGCAGCTTGCTTCTCACTGCTGTGGCATGCGGATAAGTGATCCTCCACCTGTTGTGAGAAGCTGCTCATTTGCATAAAGTTAAAAAAGATACAGACCTGAATGTGTTGCTGATAGCGTGTGTCTTTTGAAAGATATTGTTGTAACTGCTGACTTACCTCACCTCTTCTTTGCTTCACAGAGAGTCAGTTTGTCGTGTCCACCTGGGGGGTGTTTGGCGGTGGTAGTGGGTCCAGGAGTGCCGGGCTTTGATCCTTACGGGCGCTGGAGAGCGTGCCAACAGTCACTCCACCAGAAAGACGCTGTTTACTTTGTACACATTGTTATGCACCAAAGAGGGTAAAAAATAAATTGTTTTGTTTTGGAACCGCTTTCTGGTTATTTTTAGCGCTGGGTTCTGTCAGACGCAGGTCCGCTCCTCAACCCGCGTCGACACATAACAAAAATGTCATTTTTGTTTTCAGATTGTTGCTTCAGAAATCCAAAGAATTAGAGGCACATGGACTCTAAACAATAAACAATCAGTCCATTACTTTCTTGCATCCCCCCCGCAAAAAAAAAAAAAAAAAAAAAAATCAAAATTCTGCTTTTAAGTGATTTATTGAATTAAAATTTACAATGATATACAGGGGTAAGCAACAATGACTCCTTCTCCCCGTCACTGACCAAATGCTGTTTCTGAATCCTCTATTCAGCAAGAGACTCAGCCAGATACATTTGTACCAGACCATGATTCAGCAAGGTGTAGCAAGGGTGTTGACTTTTTAACCACAGACATTTCAGATGTTCTCTGTTACTTGTCATCATAACATCACAGCATCACATTCAAGATTTTACAAGTTCTAATTAAGAAATGTTACGAAGTATCTTTTCTCTGTGGTTGCATTTTGTGGTGAAATATGCACCAAAAGGCAGTTAATGGCACCTAAAAATTCAAAGATTTCCAATCAAAGTAGGAAAGATAAACTATAACAGAACTCAGAGCGCAGACCTGCAGCTCAGCACAAGAACAAATATAAACTAGAGAAATCAGAGTGCACAGTCTGTCTGCAGCGCGCACCTGACGCAGACATTCCTACGTCGTCATGACACCACAGGAAGCTCGAGGCAGCCCCTGTGTAGAGATTGTGCTCATGAAGTATTTTTGACCTGTTGGTGCAGTATGACAGTAATAATAAAGATCTGAAACTTGAGATTGATTTTTCAGTTTTAGTATGTTTGACAAGATTCAAGAGAATTTTATTGTCATATGCACATAGGAACATGTTCCCTGCACAATGAAATGTGTCTACTGCATTTAACCCATCCTAATTGCCAGTTAGGAGCAGAAGTCGCCTTTAGGCGCCCGGGGACCAGCTCCAGATGTACATCCCTGCCTTGGTCAACAGCAGGGCTGAGCAAACCATGACCGGCCTCATGACAACAGAGGACACACACGTAACACATAACACACATAAGCCGGCCCGGTACATGAACACATATAAAAGCACACACAAGGTAAACTTGGGAGAGAAAAGCCTTTATAGCTGCTGCGTTGCACCACACAGCAGCGATGAAGGACAAAAAAAACCCATTCAGCACAATAAACAATGATCACACAACAACAACAAGACGAGAGACGACGATCGAGATTTGGATGAGTCCAGTTATCAGACAGAACACTCCGGAGGCAGCCTTAGGCGCCATCAACAGCCTTGTCCGTCCAACCTGGAGCGAGGAGGGGCCCAGCCCTGAACAGTCCACTGTCCACAGTCAACGTCAGAGCTGGAGAAGCTGAGGGCGGGGGAGAGACCAGGGAGTGAGGCATGAGTTTTGTTCTTCTTCAGGAGATTTTTATCACAGCGGCCTTGAAGTGCAGCTGTGTTTGGAGAGCCAAATAGATATCCAGATTAGCAGACGCCTGAAAGATTCCACAGTCTGAAACAGAGTGGCTTTCAATACATCTGAATAGAGGAGAGGAGATGTGGTCAATACTGACGATCAAAGTGGTTTTCCAGTGCAGCCATTCTCCCAGAAATGGTTTCCAACGTGCGGTTAACACCCGCCGACTGAGCTGACACTGCCCTTCCAATCGAATCAATCATGTGGGGCAGCCTGGACGGCCAATTATTGCCGCTTCCACCTTCTTAATTTTCCGGTAAACCAGCACTATGCCCGCTCCACACAGCAGAAACCCGGTCACCACCGTGCCGAATATATAAACATCTTCGACGTCCTCCACAGACAGCGTGTACAGGCACATGACCTCCCATTTCCTCCAACTGTCCATCACGTAACCCATCACGTGTCCTGGCAGGACAGGTCGGGTCCTCCGCTCCCGAGTGTCTTGTAGAAAAAATAGTGTCAATTGCGTTCAGAGACCACTTGATCAGATCCATTTTTGCTGTTTCCAGAAGAGCAAAGCTGGCAGCCTCACAGACAACACGCCACAGAAGCAGGAAAGATAAGGAGGGAGGGAGAGAAGAAAAATGCGACCGTCTCAGCTGAGAGTAAGAAGGCAAAAAAAAAAAAAAAAAAAAAACAACAGACAAACTCCCAATTTTCTTGTTTACCATATAATAAAACAGTTATAGACTTTTGATTTCGGTGTACCCATGATTATGCGGAACTGCTCAGGATGAGGCTCACCAAGGCCTCGGTGAACCCAGGATGGGGTTCACCTCAGCCAAGGCCTCTGTGAACCCCATCCTGACCCACATAATCACGGGTACACTGAAATCAAAAGTCTACAACTGTATATAGCACTGCAAAGAATGTGGTCACTGTGTTTAGGAGATAATTCCAGATAATTCACATCACCTGGTGGAACTCTGACCTTTGACCTCACTTATCTTGATCACAGTGACCTTAACTTTTCCCAAATGTTTGAAATTTGTCTGACGTGGCCAAGCCAATTCCATAATCCAAGTGCCAGGTTTGATGCAAATAGGAGTCAGGAATCAGAGAAGAAAAGACTTTAACATTAACATAGAGAGCTCCAGTTGCCAAAGAATAAGTGATTTTGTGAATTCAATGTATAGTTTGGGGTTATTCCACTTGATAACAAAACCAACCAGAATCACATCGCAAAGTGCAACGGTAATCGACAATATATTTACAAATAGAACAGATGAAATTATCAGGAATGGGATCTTGATGACAGATGTTAGTGATCATTTACCAGTCTTTTCATATTTAAATATAAAAATAGGTACAAGAAAAAAACTGTTATAAACTTTAAAAGAGACAAGTCAGTAAAAGCCTTAGAGGCATTAAAATATGATCTTAAAAATCAAAATTGGGAAGAAGTTTATGTCAGTGATGTTAATGTATAACTCATTTATGAAAATATTGATGAAATCATATAATAAAAACTGTAAATTAATAGAAATTAGTAAGAAAAGAGTAAATAAACCATGGCTGACAAAGGGAATAAAAAATGCTTGTGCAAAGAAAAACTATTTATACAGGTGCTTTTTAAAAATGCAAACAAAGGAAACAGAACACAGATACAAAAAATATAAAAATAAACTATTGACAATAATTAGGAAACAAAAAAAAAAGATTATTATAGTGAACAATTAAATAAGAATAAAGATAATATGAGTGTTGTGTGGGCCGCTGAAGAGGAGGTACTGCTGGCCCACCACCACCAGAGGGCGCCCTGCCTGGAGTGCGGGCTCCAGGCACCAGAGGGCGCCGCCGCCCCACAGGAGCAGCCTCGGTAACAGCTGTCACCCATCACCTGAGACAGCTGACGGCAATTATCACTGGGGTATATCAGCAGGACGGCATCTCCAACTCATCGCCGAGATATCGTTTCTACCGGAGAGGTAACATATCGAAGCATACAGAGTACATATTTTTGACTGAGCTAGTTTATTGGATTACTGTTCCAACGAGAGGTGGAGGTACCTTTCCTGCCATTCGGAGTTCTGGGTGCAAACGCGCCCCCATCTAACTGTTCTTTTCCCCTCGCCAGCAGTACCAGGTCCGACACGCGGAGGCAGTGGCCACCTGGGAGTTCGGGACTTGGCGGCTCCAGTATTCCCGGGGTCCTGTGGCGGAGGAAGCCGTGTGGTTCCGGTCTTACCTTGGAGAGGCGTCTCCTATCTTCGAGCCTGCCCACACGACACTTTTGTGTATTGACTGTTGTCCATTTCTGTAATTGGTTGTATTCGTTGTGCACATTCACAACAGTAAAGCGTTGTTATTTTGACTTACTCCATTGTCCGTTCATTTGCGCCCCCTGTTGTGGGTCCGTGCTCCTACACTTTCCCAACAGGATATCTCGGCCAGCGTCATGGATCCCGAGGGGCGTCAACCGGCTGTTGAACGGCCAATGGAAGAACAAGGCGCACAGGCGTCCGCAGGAGGGGTAATCGGTGAGTTGCAGCGGATCCTCACCGCTTTCACGACTCGGTTAGACTTGATGGCCGAGCAGAACGCCCTCCTGAACCGCAGGGTGGAGGCTCTCGCCGCGCAGGTGGAAGCGCGCCCTCCGGGCGCCGCTGCGGCTCTCCCTCCCGTAGACCCTGTGCGTGACAGCGACGTTCCACTGGTTGTCCAACGACCCCCCCCACCATCCCCTGAAGCATACATAAGCCCCCCAGAGCCGTACGGAGGCTGTGTGGAGACGTGCGCGGATTTCCTTATGCAGTGTTCGCTCGTCTTCGCACAGCGTCCCGTCATGTACGCGACTGACGCTAGCAAAGTAGCTTATGTGATAATCTGCTTCGTGGTGAGGCACGCGCTTGGGCTACAGCGCTCTGGGAGCAAAGTTCACGGCTCCTTCTGACATATGATGGGTTTGTGAGGGAGCTCAGAACAGTGTTCGATCACCCTAATAGAGGAGAGACCGCTTCAGCCGTGCTGCTGTCAATGAGACAGGGGCGCTGGAGCGCAGCTGCCTATGCAGTCGACTTCCGCATCGCGGCTGCGAGGTCCGGCTGGAATAGCACTGCCCTCCGTGCCGCCTTCGTAAACGGACTGTCATTGGTCCTCAAGGAGCACCTGGTGGCTAAGGACGAACCGCGGGATTTGGATGGGCTTATCGATCTTGTCATACGATTAGACAATCGGTTAAATGAGCGCCGTTGGGAACGAGACGAAGGGCGTGGCCAGGCACGCGTCGTCCCTCTCCCTTCCGGTTCCAACCGCGTTCCGCCCTCCCCACGCTCCACGGCCCCTGCGCTCCGTGCGATCACAGCTCCCCCTGCTGACGAAGCTATGGACACGAGTAGGGCAACATTTAGGGCACCGGCCACACAAAGGAGGCTGGCCCGCGGAGCGTGTTTTGTTTGTGGCTCGATTGAGCATCAGGTAAGAGACTGCCCCGAGCGGTTAAACACCAACGCCCGCCCCTAGACACTGGGCTAGGGGGGGGCCGAGACGTTCACGTGGGACACACCCACATCGCCACACGACTCCCAGTTACAATCCTTTATGAGGATTTAACCCTGAAGGCCCCAGCACTGGTGGACACGGGCTCAGAAGGGAATTTGCTTGATAGCAAATGGGCCAGGGAGATAGGGTTCCCTCTGGTGGCGCTTACCTCGCCTGTGCAGTGTGCAGGTACGGGCACTAGATGGCTCCCTACTCCCTCCAATCACTCACAAGACACCACCAGTAACTCTGGTGGTGTCGGGGAATCACCGGGAGGAGATCGAGTTTTTTGTAACTCCGGCCACCTCCCGTGTGATTTTAGGTTTTCCCTGGATGTTGAAACACAATCCCCGGATCGATTGGCCGTCCGGGGTAGTGGTCCAGTGGAGCGAGACCTGCCATCGGGTATGTTTAGGTTCCTCGGTTCCTCCCGGTTCCCAGGCCAGGGAGGAGGTCAGAGCCCCGCCCAATCTAGGGACGGTGCCGGTGCAGTACCATGACCTTGCGGAGGTGTTCAGCAAGGATCTGGCACGCACCCTTCCCCCGCACCGCCCGTATGATTGTGCCATTGATGTGGTTCCAGGCGTTGAGTTCCCGTCCAGCAGGCTGTACAACCTCTCACGACCTGAACGCGAATCAATGGAGACCTACATCCGGGACTCTTTGGCTGCCGGGTTGATCCGGAATTCCACCTCCCCGATGGGTGCGGGTTTCTTTTTTGTGGGGAAAAAGGATGGCGGATTACGTCCATGCATTGATTACAGGGGGCTGAACGAAATCACGGTTCGTAACCGATACCCCTTACCCTTGTTGGATTCGGTGTTCACGCCCCTGCATGGAGCCAAGATATTCACCAAGCTTGATCTTAGGAATGCGTATCACCTGGTTCGGATCCGGAAGGGAGACGAGTGGAAGACGGCATTTAACACCCCGTTAGGTCATTTTGAGTACCTGGTCATGCCGTTCGGTCTTACAAATGCTCCCGCGACGTTCCAAGCATTGGTTAATGATGTCTTGCGGGACTTCCTGCACCGATTCGTCTTCGTATATTTAGACGACATACTCATCTTTTCTCCGGATCCTGAGACCCATGTCCGACATGTACGTCAGGTCCTGCAGCGGTTATTGGAGAACCGGCTGTTTGTTAAGGGCGAGAAGTGTGAGTTTCACCGCACCTCTTTGTCCTTCCTGGGGTTCATCATCTCCCCCAACTCCGTCGCTCCTGATCCGGCCAAGGTTGCAGCGGTGAGAGACTGGCCCCAACCCACAAGCCGTAGGAAGCTGCAACAGTTCCTCGGCTTTGCGAATTTCTACAGGAGGTTCATTAAGGGCTACAGCCAGGTTGTTAGCCCCCTGACAGCCCTAACCTCACCAAAAGTCCCCTTCACCTGGTCGGATCGTTGCGAGGCCGCGTTCAAGGAGTTGAAACGGCGCTTCTCGTCTGCACCCGTTCTGGTGCAGCCCGATCCTAGTCGCCAGTTAGTGGTTGAAGTGGACGCCACGGACTCAGGGATAGGAGCTGTACTGTCCCAGAGTGGGAAGACCGATAAGGTCCTTCATCCGTGTGCCTATTTTTCCCGCAGGTTGACCCCGGCTGAACGGAACTATGATGTCGGCAACCGAGAACTCCTTGCGGTGAAAGAGGCTCTTGAAGAGTGGAGACACCTGTTGGAGGGAACGTCCGTGCCATTCACGGTTTTCACTGACCACCAGAACCTGGAATATATCAGGACCGCCAAGCAGCTGAATCCCAGGCAAGCCCGCTGGTACTGTTCTTCGGCCGTTTTGACTTCCGCATCACCTACCGGCCCGGGACCAAGAACCAGAAGTCGGATGCCTTGTCCCGGGTACACGAAGACGAGGTCAAAGCGGAGTTGTCGGATCCACCGGAACCCATCATCCCGGAGTCCACTATCGTGGCCACCCTCACCTGGGACGTAGAGAGAACCGTCCGGGAGGCCCTGGCACGAAGCCCGGACCCCGGGACTGGACCAAAGAACAGACTTTACGTCCCACCAGAGGCAAGGGCTGCAGTCCTGGACTTCTGTCACGGCTCTAAGCTCTCCTGTCATCCAGGGGTGCGAAGAACCGTGGCAGTTGTCCGGCAGCGCTTCTGGTGGGCGTCCCTGGAGGCCGACGTCCGGGACTATATCCAGGCCTGTACCACCTGTGCCAGGGGCAAGGCCGACCATCGCAAGGCTCCGGGACTGCTACAGCCGCTGCCCGTGCCTCATCGCCCCTGGTCCCACATCGGCCTGGATTTTGTCACGGGCCTCCCGCCGTCCCAGGGAAACACCGTGATCCTCACGATAGTGGACCGATTCTCCAAGGCGGCCCACTTCGTGGCCCTCCCGAAGCTCCCAACGGCCCAGGAGACAGCGGACCTCCTGGTCCACCACGTCGTCCGCCTGCATGGGATACCATCAGACATCGTCTCCGATCGCGGTCCCCAGTTCTCCTCGCATGTCTGGAGGAGCTTTTGCCGGGAACTGGGGGCCACGGTCAGTCTCTCGTCCGGGTATCACCCCCAGACCAACGGGCAAGCAGAGCGGGCCAATCAAGAAATGGAGCAAACACTGCGTTGTGTGACAGCCGCGCACCCGGCGGCCTGGAGTACTCATCTGGCCTGGATCGAGTACGCCCACAACAGTCAAGTGTCATCAGCCACCGGCCTCTCCCCCTTTGAGGTGTGTTTGGGGTATCAGCCCCCGTTGTTCCCGGTGGTTGAGGGAGAGGTCGGTGTGCCCTCGGTCCAGGCCCACCTGCGGAAGTGCCGTCGGGTGTGGCGTGCCGCCCGTTCTGCTTTGTTGAAGGCCCGGATGAGGGCGAAGACCCATGCAGACCGGCGGCGGACCCCGGCCCCTACGTATCGCCCCGGGCAGGAAGTGTGGTTGTCCACAAAGGACATCCCACTACAAGTGGCCTCCCCTAAACTACAGGACAGGTACATAGGACCGTTTAAAATCCTCAAGGTCATCAATCCCGCCGCAGTGAGGCTTCAGCTTCCAGCCTCACTGCGGATCCATCCTGTATTTCATGTGTCGAAGCTCAAGCCCCATCACACCTCGCCCCTCTGTACACCCGGTCCGGCACCACCTCCTGCCCGGATCATCGATGGCGAGCCGGCTTGGACAGTGCGCCGGTTGTTGGACGTCCGTCGGATGGGCCGGGGCTTTCAATATCTGGTGGACTGGGAAGGGTATGGTCCCGAAGAACGCTCCTGGGTGAAGAAGAGCTTCATCCTGGACCCGGCCCTCCTGGCCGACTTCTACCGTCGCCACCCGGACAAGCCCGGTCGGGCGCCAGGAGGCGCCCGTTGAGGGGGGGGTCCTGTTGTGTGGGCCGCTGAAGAGGAGGTACTGCTGGCCCACCACCACCAGAGGGCGCCCTGCCTGGAGTGCGGGCTCCAGGCACCAGAGGGCGCCGCCGCCCCACAGGAGCAGCCTCGGTAACAGCTGTCACCCATCACCTGAGACAGCTGACGGCAATTATCACTGGGGTATATCAGCAGGACGGCATCTCCACCTCATCGCCGAGATATCGTTTCTACCGGAGAGGTAACATATCGAAGCATACAGAGTACATATTTCTGACTGAGCTAGTTTATTGGATTACTGTTCCAACGAGAGGTGGAGGTACCTTTCCTGCCGTTCGGAGTTCTGGGTGCAAACGCGCCCCCATCTAACTGTTCTTTTCCCCTCGCCAGCAGTACCAGGTCCGACACGCGGAGGCAGTGGCCACCTGGGAGTTCGGGACTTGGCGGCTCCAGTATTCCCGGGGTCCTGTGGCGGAGGAAGCCGTGTGGTTCCGGTCTTACCTTGGAGAGGCGTCTCCTATCTTCGAGCCTGCCCACACGACACTTTTGTGTATTGACTGTTGTCCATTTCTGTAATTGGTTGTATTCGTTGTGCACATTCACAACAGTAAAGCGTTGTTATTTTGACTTACTCCATTGTCCGTTCATTTGCGCCCCCTGTTGTGGGTCCGTGCTCCTACACTTTCCCAACAATGAGGGCAACATGGGGAATTATGAAAAGTGTGATTGAAAGTGATGGAGCGAAAGCAACTTTTCCAAATTACTTTGTCAAAGAAAATAAAGAGATATATGACATAAAAGAAGTGGCAAATGGGTTTAATGATTATTTTTCAAATGTAGGATCAAGTCTGGTGGGAAATAAACCAATAGTAGAAGATACATTACATACACTTGTAAATACGGTCAATAGTATTTTCCTGGACAATGTGGAAAAAGATGAAATAAGAAACTGTGTAAGCAAAAGATCAACTGACCATGAAGATTTAGACATGATGACTGTAAAAAGTATAATAGAAACTGTTATTGAACCATTTACTTATATTTGCAATCTGTCTCTGTCAACAGGGATTTTTCCAGATGAAATGAAAATTGCCAAGGTAGTCCCATTATATAAAAATGGAGACAAACATAAATTCTCTAATTACAGGCCAGTATCATTGCTTCCACAGTTTTCTAAAATTATGGAAAAAGTTTTTGTGACAAGGTTGGATAAATTCACTGAGAAACATCATATTTTAAATAATGCTCAGTATGGATTCAGAACAAAACATTCGACAGCTATGGCAATTATGGAATTAATAGAGAAAATATCAACAACAATAGAAAATAAGGATTATTTTGTAAGTATTTTTATTGACTTGAAAAAAGCTTTTGATGTTATTGATTGATTGATTGATTCACAAGTTACAACAATATGGAATAAGAGGTATTGCACATCAGTGGGTAAAAAGCTACTTGGAAAACAGAAAACAGTTTGTTCAGATAAATAATATCAAATCAGAATTGTGTAATATTGCTTATGGAGTACCACAAGGATCAGTACTTGGACCCAAACTGTTTATTTTGTATATCAATGATTTTGTATATCAATGTATATCAATGATTTTGTGAATGTATCTAATGTGCTTGGTAGCATTTTATTTGCTGATGATACAACAATACAAGATATACAGGAAGTAGCACAAGTGATAAAAACAGAATTGGAAAAGGTTAAGCATTGGTTTGATATAAACAGACTGTCACTAAATATTAATAAGACAAATTTCATATTGTTTAATGACAGAGCAAAAAAAAAAAAAATAACGTGTCATTACAAATAGATGGAATGGATATACAAAGGGTAAAAGAAATGAAATTTTTAGGAGTCATAATTGATGAAGATCTTACATGGAAGTCACACATAAATTACATAAAAGGAAAAATAGCGAAAGCCATTGCTGTTTTGCATAAAGTAAAATATTCATTAAATAGTTATGGTTTATTAACATTGTACAATTCATTGATTTTCCCATATTTAACTTATTGTGTAGAAATCTGGGGATCAACATATACAACTTATATACAACCTTTGTTTATTCTGCAGAAAAGGGCTTTAAGGGTGATTAGCAACAGTGGTTTTAGAGATCCATCTAATCCATTGTTCATTAAGTACAGGGTACTTAAATTTCGTGATTTGGTCGATTTGAAAATATTACAAACAATGTACCAAGCAAATAAAAATACTTTACCAACAAACATTCAAAATATGTTTGAGAAAAGAGTAAGTAGTTATAAACTGAAAGGAATAGAAGTCTTTAGAAAACCAAGATACAGAACCAGAGTAAAAGAACAGAGTATTGCAGTAAATGGTGTAAAATTATGGAACAATCTCAACAAAGAAATTAAGAATTAAGGTCGCTTAAATTATTTAAAAACGTATTAAACTAGATGTATTAAGTAAGTATGAAACTATAAAATAAGTTAGTGGGCTGTAAGGAAGTTAAAAAAAATGTAATTTGTTAATAATGTATAAAATGTTTTAAGTTTAAAAATGTAACCTGTCAGAGATGTAATCTATTTAATAATGGTCATAATTATGAAATAAGTCAGTGGTATGTGACAAGTTAAAGAAATACAATCTGTTAAATAATGTTGAAAAATGACGCTGGATATTGAAAGATTGTATTGTAAAAAGGGGCAGAAAATATAAGACTTGTTCTTCTCTCTGCTCCTTTTCATTCTGGTAATGGAGATGCTTTATTTCTGCTTTTCTGTTTTTTTTGTTCTTTTAAATGAATGAAATAAATAAATAAATAAAAAAAAAATGAAAATCACGACTATCACACACCAACACGCACTATTAAGAAACATATTCAGAAGCGTTAAGTCACATTAAGAATGTCAGGAATGTGCTAATTAACACATTTCTGAATAAAGGTTGATTTTTGAGATTCTGTTTTGTTCAGTGCACCATAACCATTTCATAACAAGAAAGAATTATTCATGTAGATGTACAACTTCCATCAGGTAAATATCCTTATTTAAAACAAGTGTGGTCTGGTGGAGATACAGGGTTTTGCGCCTGAACTCTTCATGTGTTCCTCAAGCTCTGGTCCTCCACCAGGGACCTGGCAATTTCAGTATTCTGCACAGTATCATAGTTGTTACTCGTCTGGACAGAGACCTCTGATGTTGTGCCTGGAATCTGTTGGAGCCACTTTTCCAGTCTGGGGGTTACAGCTCCGAGTGCTCCTGTTACCGTACACATCTTCTCTAGTTGTTCCTTCAGCCTCTGGTACTTCTTGATTTTCTCATGCTCCTTTTGTCTGATGTTGCTGTCAGCTGGAATTGCAACATCAATCACAAATGTGGTCTTCTTTCTCTTGTCAACCAACATAGTGTCTGGTTGGTTGGCCAACAGCTGCTTGTCTATCTTAAATTTGAAGTGTCAAAAGACTGAAGCCCCATCATTCTCAACCACCTTTGGCAGTGTCTCTCGTGCAGCACAGATGTTCCTGTACACTATTCCTTACACGTGGTTGTGTTTTTCAGTGTATGCTGTCCCAGCTTGCATCCTGCTACTATGTACTGGACTGTCTTTAGGGCACATTTGCACAGCCTGCAACTGTGGTCCACTTGAGTGTGGAACCGGTGCTCAGGATTTAATTTTGTGCTGTCATGATCACAACCTCTGTGCTGTCCTTTAGGCCGCCCTTTTCTAGCCACTGCTAGGACTTCTTGTCAGCCATTTCCTATATCTGTTATCTGCTATCTGTTAAAAGCTAATTTAAACTTTAAATATTCCAGGCAGCAATTTTTTAACCAATGTCAAATTTCTGACCTAAAAAAGAAGAGAGAACAGAGTGTTATGATCAAAAAATATCTTTAAAATTAGTTATCAATTATTAATCAAATACTCAAAATCTTAGCGTCTTAGAAATTCCGAAATGAACATTACTGTGCATTTGAACACAGCTATTGTTGAGGTGATTGTGGTGAGCTCCCTATTTGCCATGTGTTTTCATATTTACTACACATTCCAATGATTTTATCCAAACTAGCACTGTTCATGACTCATCATGTCATGTGTTGTTTGTTGTACTGTAGATGCAATTTACCTTGCACAGTTTAGTTCGTACACAGGCCTACATTAACCACATCAGGTCTGGGAGTATAAGCTGGTGCAGCTTGTCGCTATCCACCACACCACAGAATCGCCTTTGACTGTGGATGGCAACCGCCCAAGCAGACAACCAGTCCAACTGATCCTTTCAGTCCATCCGGTCCATCAACACTTCTTGTAAACAGCTGTCTGCTGTATCTGTTGCAGCCATGTGAAACAGCTCTTTGGCCTTTCCCACTTGTTGGAGACCTTTACATTGAGGTGCCTGTCTACTGGATTATGCCTAGAGAAATGCACCACATGACCAAAATGTTGCATGCGACGTTCCCTCCTGATACAGATGGTACTCCAAACCTGAGTCTCACTATAAGTAACTTAATTTACACAAAGTGATTCCAGGTCTGCCCAAGGCGGCTCTGAAGAGACTTATAGTACCAAATACAGTGGTATGTAAAAATTTGGGCACCCCTGATGATTTCTGTGATTTTATAAATCATTTATAACCTTTATAAATCATTGGTTATTTGGATCAGCCATTTCAGTTAAATATATCATATAGCAGACAAACACAGTGATATTTGAGAAGTGAAACAACGTTTATAGGATTTACAGAAAGTGTGCAATAATTCTTTAAACAAAATCAGGCAGGTGCATAAATTTGGGCACCCCAACAGAAAAAAAACATCAATATTTAGTAGATCCTCCTTTTGCAGAAATAACAGCCTCTAAACACTTCCTGTAGCTTCCAATGAGAGTCTGGATTATGGTTGAAGGTATTTTATGAGATGTTAGAAAAAATCTCAGGTTTGTTGGTTTCTGTGCATGGACAGCATGCTTAAAATCACACCACAGATTTTTAATAATTTTCAGGTCTGGGGACTGAGATGGCCATTCCAGAACATTGTACTTGTTCCTCTGCATGAATGCCTTAGTAGATTTTGAGCAGCGTTTAGGGTCATTGTCTTGTTGAAAGATCCAGCCCCGGCGCAACTTCAACTTTGTCACGGATTCATGAACATTGTTCTCAAGAATCTGTTGATATTGACTGGAATCCATGTGACCCTCAACTTTAACAAGATTCCCAGTACTTGCACTGGCCACACAGCCACACAGCATGATGGAACCACCTCCAAATTTTACTGTAGGTAGCAAGTGTTTTTCTTGCAATGCTGTGTTCGTTTTCAGCCATGCATACCGCCCCTTGTTATGTCCAAATAACCGAATTTTAGTTTCATCAGTCCACAGCCCTTATTCCAAAATGAAGCTGGCTTGTCCAAATGTGCTTTAGCATACCTCAAGCGACTCTGTTTGTGGTGTGTATGCAGAAAAGGCTTCCTCTGCATTACAGCATCATACAGCATCTCTTTGTGCAAAGTATAGTTGAACGATGCATAGAGACACTATCTGCAGCAAGATCATGTTGTAGGTCTTTGGAGCAGGTCTGTGGGTTGACTATGACTGTTCTCACCATCCTTCGCTTCAGCTTATTTGAGATTTTTCTTGGCCTGCCACTTCGGGCCTTAACTAGTACTGTGCCTGTGGTCTTACATTTCCACACTATGTTCCTCACAGTGGAAACTGACAGCTGAAATCTCTGAGATAGCTTTCTGTGTCCTTCCCCTAAACCATGATCTTGAACAATCTTTGTTTTCAGGTCTTTTGTGAGTTGTTTAGAGGATCCCATGTAGCCACTCATTAGAATAGATGCAAAGAGGGGAAACATTTGCAAATGGCCACCTTAAATACCCTTTCTCATGATTGGATTTACTTGTGTAAGGAGGTCAAGGGTCAATGAGCTTACCAAAACAATTTTGTGTTCCAATAATTAGTGCTAAATGTATTCAAATCAATAAAATGACAAGGGTGTCCAAATTTATGCACCTGCCCAATTTTGTTTAAATAATTATTGCACACTTTCTGTAAATACTAGAAACTTAATTTAATTTCTCAAATATCAGTGTGTTCATCTGCTATATGATATTTAACGGAAATTTCTGATCCAGACAACCAATGATTCATAAAGGAAAATCGTGAAAATGATCAGGGGTGCCCAAACCGTTGCATACAACTGTACATACACTCTCTGCCTTTGGTCATGATTAGAGTCCAAGTCTCACAAGCATACAGTAAAACAGAAACATATTAATTCAAGAGAATACACATGAATTCTCAAGAAATGCAGGTAACATTCAGTCTTTTCATATCAAAAGACTGAACCGGTCTGCTGTGTCCCCTCTGGGTCAGGGGAGAGTTTTTGACCCAGGTGGAGGAGTTTAAGTACCTCAGGATCTTGTTCAAGAGTGGGGGTAAGTTGGAGCGTGAGCTCGATGAATGGATTGGGGCGACGCTTGATGTTTCAGGATTGCTCTACTGGACCATTGTGGTGAAGAAGATGCTGAGCAGAAGGCAAGGTTCTCAATTTATCAGTTAATTTACACTCCTGTCCTCACCTATGGTCATGAACTTTGGGTAATGGCCGAAAGAATAAGGTCACAGATACAAGTGGCTGAAATAAGATTCCTCCGTTGGGTATCAGGGCTTCCACTCCTGGACATGGTGAAAAGCTTGACTCTGCAGCAGGGACTTGGAGTAGAACCGCTGCTTCTTCAAATTGAACGAAACCAACTGCGGTGGCTTGAGCATCTGGTGAGGATATGTCCTGGTCATCTTCCTAGGGAGGTCTTCCAGGCATGACCAACTGGGAAGACGCTCTGGGGAAGACCCAGGACATGCTGGAGGGAACATATTTCCCAGCTGGTTTGGGAATGCCTCAGGATCCTCTGGGAAGAGCTACAGACTTGGCTGATAGGGAAGTGCGGGATCAATTTCAATTTTAATTTATATAGCGCCATCTCACGACACGACAGAGTTGCCCCAAGGCGCTTCACATAACACACAATTTATAACAACAGAGTAAATTAAAATCAAAAAGGGCACGATAAAAACGTAAAACACAGTAGAATAAAAAGACATTACAAGGCAAACATAAAAACAAAATAAATTAATGATAAGACAGTCTAGAAAAGTGGGTCTTCAGTCTTGATTTAAAAGTCTCCACTGTGTTGGACTGCCTTATAGCTGCAGGTAGATCGTTCCAGAGAGTAGGGCCACGGTAGGAGAAGGCTCTCTACCCCACAGATCTCTGTGGGATATACAGCTGCTTGGTCTGTTGTCACCACAACTCAGACCTGGATAGGTGTCAGAAAATGAATGAATTACTGTTATTAGGAGTCTGGTCAATATATTGGTTGGCCAATAGTATCAGTCGATATGTGCTTTTCACCAACATATTTTATTTTACTGAGTTAACAATGTAGAAAAACACTTTGTCTGTTGGAAATAGTGCCATTACATAGTTTATCCAGCAGAGAGTGCTCTGATGGAATTGTTTATTATGTTGCTAAACATTGCTGGGGCCCTCATCATGCCTTGGTCACATTACCTACAAGAGGCAGAGACAACGTGGCCAGCTGCCATTCATTTTCGGACATTTTACAGTGAAAAAAGACAAGTATTCACTATGCTGGCAGCTAGGTGAGGGCAAAATAGACAAGAAATCTATTTTATGCAAATACTGAGTGATGGGACATGGTGATGACGAAACAGAGTGAAAGCAGATATGATTTTTTTTGTTGGTTATATTTATCCTTATTTCTTGTAAAGATCGTGTTTAAACTGCAAAACATTTCTTTGTCAAAAGGGTTTGATAACAAAATGTCAGGAATCACTGGCATTTTTTGTCAGGATTGGGATCTAAGGTGGTGGACTCAATTGCAAGAAGCAGTGAATAAAACTGCAGAAAGGTTTATGAACAATAAGGATTTTTAATGGTGTTCTTGGGAGTAGATGCTGAGGCATGGAAAGAGGAGGCACCTGTGGTCTAAAGAGAGGTCAGGAGCAAAGTAGCCAGGACCAGGTGGAGCCAATGGAGGTAGTGGTGGCTGCAAACTAAAAAACAAGAACAATCAAGAGATTTCTGATGCCTGCCAATCTGGATCCAGATCACCTCCAAAATTCAGTGGAGTCTTCCATGCTCTAATATCTATCTGTGGTGCAAATTTGGTGAGAATCCATGACGTAGTTTTGACATAATCCTTTAAAGCCTATATAAAGTGAAATCTTGATCCAGAATTTTGATCTGGATCCAGATCCCTTCCAAAATTCAGTAGAGTCTTCCATGACCCAATATGTATCTGTGGTGCAAATTTGGTGAGAATCTGTGAAGTAGTTTTGATGTAATCGTTCAAAGCCTTTATAAAGAGAAATCTTTATCCAGAATCCAGATCCAGGTCCGGATCACCTCCCAAATTAAGTGGAGTCTACCATGCCCTAATATCTGACTGCAGTGCAAATTTGCTGAGAATGTTGTGGCTGGCGTGCCTGGCTGGCTTTTGTGTGTCTTTTGTTTCTGTCTTTTGGTTTTCCTTCCAGGTGGTGCGCATTTGGGACTGAGTGGCTGTGTAGCTGAGTTTATCAGGACCTCACCCTGATCACCTGAGGCTGATCACGTGCAGCTCGTCAGGACTCACAGCTGTGGTGCATCTACATGGATTGGAACATGGTAGCATTTAAGTCTGGAGTACACAGTGTGTATTTGCCAGAGACTCGACCTTGTGACCAGACGGGTGAGATCCTCGTCTCTAGAGCCATCTCCCATCAGTGGATGCAGAGAACGTCCAGGTTTGATGCATGGTCTGTGAAAGAGGAGGGGGTGAGGTCTCACGCTCGTCAGCACACTTCCTGAGGTACGTTTGGTTTTGTGACTAACATTTATACAGTCAGTAAATGTGGTGTCCCTCACACCTTATTATATTGAGCTGTATGTTAGTCGTTTAAATCAGCTTCCACTGCAGTGGAGTTTTGTGAACGGGGTGTTCTATGCCTGCAGGGTGGGAAGCTGATTTGCAATTAAGCCAGGAAGTGTTTGCTGTTTGTACACCTTTGAGCGTTCTCTCTGTGTGTTGAGTGTGGACTCACATAATGATTTCTTCTTTCACAGACTCGGTTTGTCGCGGCCACCTGGGGGGTGTCGGCGGGGTCCTTGGGTCCGAACAGTTTTCTGGCTCCGGACCGTTAGCGCTGCTGGGAGCGCACCGCAATCCACCACGCCAGACCGCGGACTCTTTTGTTGTTTTTGTATCACTTCACTGTTATGTTTATTAAACTCTGTTATCCTTTGTACCGTGCTCTGCTTATTTTATACTGGGTCCTTCAAACGCTGGTCAGTTCTCCGGGCTGCGTCCGACACATAACAGAGAATCCATGAAGTAGTTTTGATGTAATCCTTCAAAGCCTATATAAAGTGAAATCTTGATCCAGAATCTCGATCTAGATCACCTTCAAAAATTAATGGAGTCTTCCATGGCCTAATATGTATGTGTGGTACAAATTTGGTGAGAATCTGTGAAGTAGTTTTGACATAATCCTTCAAAATCTATATAAAGTGAAATCTTGACCCAGGATCTGACTGAACAGCCCCCCCTTAAAATCGGTCCGCCCTGCCTTCACTATGCATGTGTCATTTCTGTGCATTAGGTGTGGTTCTACATTTATCACCTTGTTGCTGCTTCAAACTGCACTCCAGTCATCATCTATCTCAGCGACAGATATCTGAAGCTTTTGTACAACAATCATTTCCACATAAATTCAGCATTATTTCATAATCAAAGATGGAGGAAGCGATCAGAGCGCCACAGATACACGAGCTGCTCGCTGCTGCGTTTACTGTGCATCGGTCATTTCACCGGTCCTCCATCTAGTGAGTAAATTCTCAAGGTCGGTCTTCTGGGCATCTAACCTTGAAAACATCACCTCTGTGAAAACATCACTGAACTCAATACAAATACATGTAATTTGGTCACTTTTCAAACGGGTTACTCGTCAATAAAGTCAATTTTATATAGTACAACAGTTCATTTTAGGTCAGCTTGGTGTATAAATCTTTGTTCCAGGCAATAAAAACCAGCTGATTTCAATAAAACAGCACACAACCCGAGTGAGTTATCACCGAGCGGCCAGTCACGGAAGTACGAATTCTCGCCTTCAGATTGGCTACTTTGCCAAAGTGATTTAGCGCCAACCTTGAGAATAGAAATCAATGGTAGTTCCCAGCATAGCAACAACAGCTGGAAAGGAAAGCTACTATTACTGCTGCTGACGTCACTCCTGTTGCTCTTTTCCAGCCATTTCGACAATGTTGTAACAAAACAGAAAATAGATTTGCATCGTTTGGAGGCAAAAATGTGTGCACGTCAGCCTTTGTGTCAATGTAGTAACTGTGCTGACCTCCGGAGCGGAAGGTGGCGGTATTACACCACCTCCTGCCAACAGCCGTAATTAAAGAGAAGAAGAAGAATCTCGTGGCTGCCTGGCTGGCTGTCACTCTAAAAAGATGTGTTTCATGTTAACACGGAAACATTATCAGACAAATAAAGCTGTCAGGACGAAAATATCTTTTTTTTTTCCTCTGTTCCCCAGACACCTTTTTGCATCGGAGCGTTTTAATACTCGTGGAAACTGGATTGTGTTTTTGGACTACTTTGAGTTTTCTTCAACTTTATATCGTCACAAACGTATAAGTAAAAACCGTCTTCTAGTGTTTTTTTTTTTTTTTTTTTCTGTATTTTTTTTTTCGTCACGTCTCATGGAAACCACACCCGTTCTGGGCTTTCGTCTGTCGCTTAAACAGAGATACTTTGCTCTGCTGTGTGTGGCTGTTGCTGGGATTATTTTTTATCGGATGTCAAGGTAAGAAAAAGACGTCAAAAGAAGTTCAAGGTGGCTAAAGTTGCATGCGTCTGTGTATTTAAAGAAATATCTGATGGCTCCTCAGTGATTCGTGTGTTATGAACTTCAGCTTCCTGGACAGGTGGGTCCATAAATATTTGGACAGCCGCTGCTGCGCGAGTGCGACGATTTACCCAAAGTGAGCCAGACTGACCCAAGTATGACTAAATTAAGTGCTTTTATTTATTTTCTTAAATGCGCATCGTTCTCAAAACGGTACATTAAAAGTCAGCGGCACTCAAAATAAAATTACCAGTACTCACAAACGGACTTTAACACCACTTGTTTATTGTTTCAGCATTGGTGAGGGAGAGCTCTCTGTCTATTAAAGTGTAGGTGACACCAAAAAAATGTACACAAATCACTAAAAATGATGAAATGTTGATGTTTTTAAAAAAAATCCTGAACAATAAAATTCGATGATAAGTGCGCATGTGAAAGATAAACATCTGTCTTAAGCCTGCGCTCCATTTCAGCCCTCAGCCGTGGCCAGATTGTTGCTACGTCATCAACGGAACGGCACCTGCTGATTCAAGCCCAGATCAGTTGTAAACACAGTGGAGGTCGAACTGTTTTAGGACAATTTTTTTTTTAAGTCCAGTCTGAAGTGTGTCTGAATAAGCTGTGGGGTACATAAGTTGGTTTCACTCCTCCAGCCAAGGCAAAGGAGTCGGTATGGGTTATTTGGTCACGTGACTTTTAGTCAGGATTCTGACATTTTGCTGATTGGCTGAGACATGCCGCACTCTGATTGGTTACAGCCGTTGTTACAACGTGGCACTGGTACCACAGTCTCTGGAGGAGTGGAACCAACTTACATTTTCAGCGGTTACGCCACAGCCAATCACAGAGCGTGGAATGATAGCCAATAGTGGCTGATGGACCAATCACAGCCATGTTTTCAAAAACACGCTACCAGTCTGTTTGTATAAGAGACTGTGGTACCAGTGCTATAGGGTACACAGCTTCATGGGTTTGAGCACAGCCGTTGCTATGGGTGGGCCCTAGGGGGCAGTGCCCGCCCACTGATATGCTGGGGCCGCCCCAGCCCGCCCACCAAAGCCAGATCACAGTCACAGATCTCAAATAAATAAATAAAATCCTAATTTCATTTTATTGTACATGCTTTGGGTTAAAACGGCCAGTGTTGCATAATCACTAAGACTTTAAATATATTAAAACCGTGTGAGTTTGTTGGAAAGTTTGTCTACGTATGAAATCACGTCAGTGTTGCCCAGCAACAATCAGTTACCGCGTTTATGGGGGGAAATGAAGTGTGAGTTTTTGAAAGAGAGGACAGCGCTGGTACTCTACTCAAAGTAGGTCCAAATTTTTATTGTGTGTATGTGTGTGTGTGTGAGATGGCAATTGGTACTATTGCTACTGCTACCCCTCTGTTGGTTGCTTTGAAATGCACCCGCCGTGGTGTTTTTTTGTTTGTTTAGTTCGAGATGCTGCGTGTGATCTAATACGTTATTTGTACTTGTGTGTGTGTGTGTGTGTGTGTGCGTGCGAACATGCGCACGCGTTTGTTTGTTTGTGTGTGTGTGTGTGAGAGAGAGAGCTGGTCCGGTCATGGTTAATGTGATGATTATTGTAAGTTAAAAGACTCGTAGCGCCTCATCTGCTCCTAACATTTCAGTCTGCACGCAATGAAATTCCCATGATCCAAAAACAATAAAATCAAATAAAGTGAAAATAGTCAGTTCTGCCTCCTCGTGGAGTGGAGAATCCGCACTACAGTCTGTGTGCACGCTCGTCAATATAAGTGTTTCCACCTGCCAATCGAAAAAGATTCGCCGGCGAGAATAAGCGTTCTGACACAGAAAACACAGTGCAGCTCTGACCCGATCCACTTGATGGAAACAGGTATGTTAGTAGCCTGTAAAAATCCATAAATTAATGGGACAATTAAGATAATGGTTCCAGAGCTGACACCACTTCTTCCTTCTTTCTTGTCCAATGTCGGCACGCCGGGAAGTTCCTGGTTTTTAGTGGTGCGCAGTTCAAAATCCGAATATTTATCTCTTCAAGAACTGCACAGCAGGAAAGGATAAATTTCAAACTGTTGTTTAATTTTAGTCTTAAACATTCATGAAAACATTACGCATTACGTGTCACCTACACTTTAATGTACTGTTTTGAGAAAGGAGCTCATTTCTGAAAATAAATAAAAGTACTTTATTTAGTCATATTTGGGTCCGTCGTTGGGGTCAATCTGGGTCAGTTTGGGTCTGTCGTTGGGCTCAGTTTGGGTCAGTCTGGGTCAGTTTGGGTAAATTGTCGTACCTGCTGCCTGCGCCTTTTTTGGCCCCGTGTGTCCATCTGTGTATGAACAAAATAACTTGAAAGGTTTTGATCCATTTTGTATCAAATTTGGTGGAATGTGAGAGAGTCAGCCGAGGACACAGTGATTTGATTCTGTGAAAAATCAAGCAAAATTCAAGGTTTCAGGCTGTTAAAATCTGGGCCCAATGATTAAATATAGGGGATATTTGGAGGACCCTTGCAGTGGTGCATCTGTTGGGATGGGTGCACACCCCCCCCCCCCAAACTGGCACCCAAAAGTGTGATTAAAATATGGCAGGATTAGCCTAGAGGATTTCTAGTGTTTAACATAAAAAATTGTGTATTGAACGCTATAACTTGAGAGTCATTAGCTTCACACAGCCCAGTCTCACGTTTTTTTTTTTTCATCCTCCCGTCATGAAATGATTCAAATTTTCGTGACAGGTTTTTTTTAACACGCTATTACTAAGCCTACTCCTACCTCCAACCCTAACCTTAACCACCCTGACCCCCAAATCAGGTTTAACTTCAGTGTGAGTAAATTCTGATCTTATCTCGGTGGTTTGTTCTGTACTGGGTTTACCCCTTTCTGTGTGTGAACCAAAATCAGGTTTACATGTTATTTTTCTCCATAAATTGAAACCAGCTCCAACACACAGAAAGGGTAGACTCAGTACAGAGTAAAGGTCCTGTTTTTTGCATATGCGCAGATAGCAAATATACAAATCTGTTATGGGGTAATCTCAGTCTGTGACAAGGGAAAAAGGCTACGGGTCGCGGCAACATCTGGTTTTCTTCCACATCATGGGACTCACTGGTGTAAAAAAAAAAAAAAAAAAAACAAAAAAAAACACAGCTGGCATCTTGTTACTGTATGTCATAGAGATACAGTGTATATTTGTTAGTGTTATTTGCTGTTAAGTTATGTATTTAAGGATTTTTTGTTTTGAATTTAGTCATATTTCTTGTTAGTGCTTTGGTATGTCCTTCGAGTATTCAGAGGGCTTGGATAATATTGCCCAGGAGTGCTAAAACCATATTAGCAGCAGCAGGATTGGTGTATTGTTTGTATAAACTCAAAGCCGGATGATGGAAAAATGATCCTACACAATGACCAGGGAACAGTTTCATAAAGCAGTCTAAAGACCCGGTCACACGGCATACGGTGATTCCTGAATGAAGGGAAAAAAGTAAAAAAGTCACAAATCATTGAGAAAAGGTGGATGAACGAGCTTCATCACCAAATACCCTGTGAATCAAGAGCGCAAAAGGGACCAAAGAGGAAAAAAATGAAACAAATGTTGATCTCGACGCTTTAAACGAAACAAACCTGAAGTCACTGCTGGAGCAGTGTGTGTCTGCATCTCTGCATTCCAGGACTTGGCACTGGGACGGAGCTCAGCTGCAAACAGAAGTGCATGATCCAACCCACTGTGGAGATCTGTGCTCACGTCGGTGGATCCACCTGCTCTGGTTCCTCGTCCAGAACAAAAGAGGGATCATCTCCTTCATCATCAGAATCCTCACTGTCTGGTACGAACTGTGACGACACGCTGTGCGTGCCGTCTTGCTCCAGTTAAAAAAAAAAAAACTGAAGAGCTTGCTTAACATTCATAAGATGCCTCATTTTTACAAAAAAAAAAAAACACCACCACACTAACCACACACGCTAAATACGCCTCCAAAATAATACACACTGCAAACAGTCCAAATATTTCTCAAATCTCTCAAATATCAAAACTCTAATCGCTTTCTGTACACCCAAAATGCACGTGTATGAGACAGCGGGAGGGAGAGATAGCTAGCACTGTTTCTCTCTCTTTGCCTTTTTTCATAACCCTGCTGTTTCTGATCACCACACACACAGGCACTGTGTACGTGGATCAGACACACACACACACACACACACACACACACACACAAATGCACGCGCTTCACCTTCTCTCCAGTTGATCACACTGGGTTAAATGAGGCTGATCGCGCTCCTGCAAAGCTTCCCTGTTGTTAAATACACAGCCATCAAGGATCATGTTGGCTGTCAGCAGCTCCATGGAAACGAAGCTGATCGTGCTCCTGTAAAGCCCCCCACTGCGAACAAATATGCAGTGACCTTAGTTAGTCTTTTAAACTTACTTAGTGGACTACGGTTAGTTGCACAACATTATCCATCTACTTACCGTTTCACATCAACAGCTAAACTTATAGATTAGCCGTTTTACGTTAGTCGACGATTTTCAAGGGCATAACGGCCTTGCGAGCGCCTTTGCCAAGAAACGCCTCCAATGTACAACCTTTTTGTTTACTTCCGGGTTGGTCATTGTCATGAACTATCCAGACTTTGTTTGGTTAACTGGCTTTATTAACATTTCTGGACACATACAAACAAACAAACAGTTCTTCTTCTACACTTCCACCAAGCCTTTTTGTACACACAGTGTTGCTCAGCATAACAGCGACACACAGTGGCTAATGTGAGAACTGTCACAAACACATCATGACAGTCATCATCTTATGCAATAGGACACCATAGTCTCGTTTGGGGGCGGGTGCTAAAGGGGTGAAATATGATGCATATGATGTAATTTCTCTAATTCCGGGGCACCAGCCATGGCATTTTCTATGGGTTTTTGGTCAATTTACACACAAACAAAGTGAAAATGCAAAGAAAAAGTGATGCAGTAGGAAAGTGGACATGTGTTGCGGTTTGTTTATGATCCGGAGCGCAAATGTGTTGAGGCAGTTTTACAGGCAAGAGAACGGAGCTATTGTGGTTAGCAGTGTAGGCTAACACTTAGCGACATGACGTCTCCCGCTTGCTTCATCTTTTCTTCTCCACTGGGAACTGAAAAAAGCAGCAGAAAACAAAACAGTACACCATTTATCCATGTGAAGTTAGCTATATATATATATGAGGTCTGTCAATGAAGTATAGGTCCTTTTTATTTTTTTCAAAAACTATATGGATTTCATTCATATGTTTTTACGTCAGACATGCTTGAACCCTCGTGCGCATGCGTGAGTTTTTCCACGCCTGTTGGTGACGTCATTCGCCTGTGAGCACTCCTTGTGGGAGGAGTCGTCCAGCCCCTCGTCGGAATTCCTTTGTCTGAGAAGTTGCTGAGAGACTGGCGCTTTGTTTGATCAAAATTTTTTCTAAACCTGTAAGGCACATCGAAGTGGACACGGTTCGAAAAATTAAGCTGGTTTTCGGTGAAAATTTTAACGGCTGATGAGATATTTTGAGGTGATACTGTCGGTTTAAGGATTTCCCACGGTGCGGGACATTGCGCAGCACTCCCAGGCGCCATTGTCAGCCTGTTTCAAGCTGAAAACCTCCACATTTCAGGCTCTATTGATCCAGGACGTCGTGAGAGAACAGAGAAGTTTCAGAAGAAGTCGGTTTCAGCATTTTATCCGGATATTCCACTGTTAAAGGAGATTTTTTTAATGAAGGACGTGTGGGCGGATTGCAGCGTTGGCTCGCAGCTGCCGCGACGCTCCGCCACAGGAAAAACACCTCTGTTGGAAGCCTTAAGGACAAGTTGGAACATGTCCAGCTGTTAAACAATTTCTCATATACTCACTCCACTGAAAGCCATCAAAAGCCGCCTGGATTTTACAAATGGTTATCAACACGGAGGTGTTTTTCCTGTGGCGTCGCACCGCGCCGGCTGCGTCCCGACGCGCGGACCCGTCCGCACGTCTTTCATTAAAAAAAATCTCCTTAAACAGTGGAATATCAAGATAAAATGCTGAAACCGACTTCTTCTGAAACTTCTCTGTTCTCTCACGACGTCCTGGATCAATAGAGCCTGAAATGTGGAGGTTTTCAGCTTGAAACAGGCTGACGACGGCGCCTCGGAGCGCTGTGCGACGTCTCGCACCGTGGGAAGTCCTTAAAGCGACAGTATCACCTCAAAATCTCTCATCAGCCGTTAAAATTTTCACCGAAAACCAGCTTAATTTTTCGAACCGTGTCCACTTCGATGTGCCTCACAGGTTTAGAAAAAATTTTGATCAAAGCGCCAGTCTCTCAGCAACTTCTCAGACAAAGGAATTCCGACGAGGGGCTGGACGACTCCTCCCACAAGGAGTGCTCACAGGCGATTGACGTCACCGACAGGCGTGGAAAAACTCACGCATGCGCACGAGGGTTCAAGCATGTCTGATGTAAAAACATATGAATATATATATGAATATGAATATATCATATGAACATATGAAATCCATATAGTTTTTGAAAAAAATAAAAAGGACCTATACTTTATTGACAGCCCTCCTATTAAATAGAGGTCCCTGTAAGTGGTCAAATCCCATGATATGACGGAGGGTTTCAAATGAGACTGCGGTGTCCTATTAAGCAGGGGAAGCGTTCCCTTTGCTGGAGTATGAGTGATGTAATGTGGTCTTGAGTGTTCCATCAAGTGGTAGAATATAATAGCTGCCATTTTTTTGAGATACAGTGTTTTGTCTTATCTCAAAACGTAAATGACAAAACGTCGTTTACGTTTTGTCGACTAAAATAACCTCCTGTACCAGGCTAAAAATGTTAGTTGGGTAAGCGCTTTGTGCAGTGACTAACTTCCAAAAATTTGTTAGCTAAACAAGATTAGACTGCTTTATGAAACTGGGCCCATATTTTCAATGTCCCAGTATTTGTTCCTACCTCGTAGACAAACCAGGTATTTCTGAAAGTAATGAATGCACAGGCAATTTTAAAACAGTTAATGCTGTTACTGTTACTCGTGTCTACATGTAATTCTAAATCTAAGACTAAGCTTAACGCTAACAAACATTTTGTGTATCCTTGGCAAACAAATCATAGCAATTTAAGTTTAGGCTGTTAGTGACCATCCGATGATCCGTAACTATGTGCATTTCCGTGACTGGTTTCAAAGTATACAGCATTTGCAACAAACAGCTATGGAGACTGCCGAAAACAAAGTACTCGTGAGTATTCGTTTTTCCAAGTGTTTCTGATAGCGTTTACGTACCTTTAAGGAAATGTCCCAGTACACACTTCAATGGAATGTAGCTGCTGATGTTAAAAATGGAGCTGCAGATTAATGGACAATTTTCAAGTTGTGCTGCCATCTTGAAATCGAGACCAGGCAAGTGTTCCATAAACATGGCAAAAAAGAAGACAATAGAGCATGCACATCGACTGTGGAAGCTATTGATTTGGGGGTCAAAGGTCAAACTCTATGCATCATGACCCCACTGACCTTTTGACCTTATGAGCCCAAATCATGTTTTGTAACTGCCCGATTGTCACAAAACTGGATATGTAGTATGTTTGAGATATTTTTTTTTTTTACCCCCAAAAGCCTATTGTCTTTGGCGTCAAAGGTCACTGCAGCATATTTTGTAAAAACATTGTAAGATCAATAATGTCTTTCCTAACTGCTGCGTGTCACCAAACCAAGAAGCCTGTTGATTTTAGGGTCAAAAGGTTAAAGGTCACAATCACTGAACTGAACTCATCACATGTCAATGGTAAGTTTGTCAACGTTTGCCCAGGGCGCCATGAGTTAGTGCAGACTGTGCACTGGTTGTCCCTGTCGTGTTTCGTGTCCACATTACACACATGGATGATGAAAAACAGGCAACATAAGCTTTTCATGGCTGCTGTTATCTCTCTGTAAAGAAACACATTTCTTTGCATTGAACTCCAGATGGTATATCACGTATGTCAGGGATATTATACATATTAAACGCTGATTATAAAATCACACCCAGAGAAAGGTAGACATGCCCCTTTGATGGAGATAGAGGGTAGCAGCTCCTTTTCATTGACAGCAGCAACTAGAGAAACAAGATGCATCTTCAAGAGATGTACATTAAAAAAAGATGCATATGGGTTATCAACAAACATTGACATAGATATGCCTAACCTTCTGTCAAACATAACTTTGGGCTTATCTCTCATCCTGTTCATCGCTCAAAAAGTCTTGAAAGTACAGCTCTTACACCAATTTGCAGATTTCAGTGAAACTTCACACAGTAGTCGTACACCATATGAAGACGTGCTCAAAGTGAAACTATTCCCATCTATAAACAGACCTGTTAGCTTTTTCAACACAGAGGTTGACCACCATAAATAAAAAATGCAAGCAGCGACTATAGCTGTGTGTGTAGGGCTCTCCAATTGGTTCAAAATGCTGCAGTCAGACTTTTGACACGAAGCAGAAAGTTCAACCACATTACACCCATTTTGGCATCCCTTCACTGGCTTCCTGTCCCAGTGAGATCAGATTTTAAGGTTCTGTTACTAGTCTATAAAATTGTTCACGGACTGACATCTCCCTACTTAGCTGACCTAATTAAACCCTACGTACTGGCCCAGGCTTTGCGTTCTCAGGGTGCAGGACTACTTTGTGTCCCTAGGGTGAATAAGGAGTATGCCGGTCACAGAGCTTTCTCTTATTGTGCCCCTGTTCTGTGGAATGATCTCCCTGCATCAATAAAACAGTCAGATTCTGTGGAGACTTTCAAGTCCAGACTTAAGACGCACTTATTTTCCCTTTCGTATGGCTAGTGTAACCCTTCTAGTATTTCTTGACCTTTGTGTCAGTATTTGGAAATGGAAGTATATTTATCTCCAATGTATGTATCAGCAGAGAAAGAGGAAATGGCCTGATCAGAAGATTATAGATTTGAAAGAGCCTAGGGGTGTATCAACATAAGACATAACAACACTTTGTTTAACTGGAAAACTATGTATACAAAATTTAATGTCCATGAACTCAATTGAACTAAAATGGCAGTACAAAATTAATTGAGAGCGCTCTTTGCCAAAAAAAAGAAAAAATAAAAATAAAATAAAATATATCCAAATGAAATAAAATATACTCCGGTATAGTCCTTTAGTCTTTTCTTGCTTCTTTAGGTTCGCTCAGTGTTCAGTGTATTTTATAACCTGTCGGGCTACAATCTACCAGTTCATTTGACTCTTGGGCTGGGGCTCGCCATCCAGTACTGGGAATCTTCATCTGTTCGTCCTCTGCACGTCTGCGATTCGGACTTTGATCCCAACATAAAACCTGACCGATACAGGGCACAATGTGCTAACAAGGCTACGGGGTTTCCTGAGGCTTCCACGGGCACTCTGCACTTCAGTATCCAGCAACAATTGTATCCATAGAGGAAACCAATTTCCATGCGTAAGCTCTTGTAACACACGAGCAGGGGGTTCTCTGGTCAGCGTCTGATGAAAGACTGAGCAAGGCGCAGCGTTGTGCAATGCCCCGCGGTTCAACCGTTGACATTATTGGTTAATATCACACCAGGCTTACTGCTATTGGTTGCTCAGTGTGTCAATCAAAACAACATTTTAACTTAAGCTTACAACTTCTTAACTCTTCTTTTTTTTTTTTTCTTTTAGTATGTTTATGTCAACATACTTATGAACTTATATCGCTCTGTTATTTTATCACTATTTATGCTCCGGTAAATAAATAAAATTTCATTTTATTTATCTCATTTTTAACACTGGGTTACACTAGCATACTGGCATAGTATAGTTTTATGCTTTTTACTCTTTTAATTCATTTTATTAGGAAACAGAGTGTGCCCGGCCTCAACTTTACCTAAATTCTGGGTCTTTTATTAAAGCTTAGGGCTAGTGGCTGGTGATCACCTTAGTATTTCCTGTTTTTCTTGTTGTTTAATGCTGACAAATTATGCAGTATTTCTTGTCTTTCTGATGCCTGATTCTGTTTTTTCTCTCTGTTTAAGGTGCAGCTCCATCCAGAGATGGGTGTGGTATTTGTGCTGGAGACCCTCCTGTCCTGTGCACCAACTGCATTTCCTGTATATTCGTTTTGTGAATTGTTCTGTAATTTATGTCTGTAACATGGCCCAAGCAGAGGGTCACCTCTTTGAGTCTGGTCTGCTTGAGATTTCTTCCTCAGAGGGAGTTTTTCCTTACCACTGCTGCTCTGGGGGTTAGTAAGGTTAGACCTTACTTGTGTGTTTACTGTTGTGATTTGGTGATATAAAAATGAAAATAAATTGAAATTAAAATTGTGTGTGTGTGTCTGTGTGTGTGTGTGTGTGTGTGTGTGTGTGTGTGTGTGTGTGTGTGTGTGTCGGGGGAGTCACTGCTCCGCTGACACAAACACAGAGAATTAGGTCTTTGTGGTTCACTGATAATAATATTGATGTTTCTGTGTGGACTTTACATTGGATAAATTTTGTCCTAAATTGACCCCTTTTGTCTTCAACTAACACACAACCAGTCCACCATTTTTTATCCATATGGGCTCCAAACAGTTAAACAGTTATAGCTTTGAGAGTCACCCACTGTCATCTGATCAATAAAAAGGTGGTATTTGACTTCATATTATTGTAACCGTTGATATATCATTAACAGCTATCTCTAAATGAGTTTGAACTTTCAAGGTCAACCAAGGTCAAAAGTCTTATGACCAGTAGGAAGATATGACTTCCTCAAGTCCTCAAAATCTTCTTTTTCTTTTGGCTGCTCCCATTAGAGGCCACCATAACATATCAGTTACTTCCATTTAACGACCTGCAACCTCCTTGGCCTCCCTCTTCTACTGCTTGGTAGCTCCATCCTCAGCATCCTTCTCGTAACATTCCCTGATTCCTCCTCTTCACGTCCAAACCATCTTATTCTCACTTCTCTGACTTTGTCTTCAAACTGTCCCACCTGTACTGTCGCTCTGATATGTTCATTCCTAACCCTGTGCATTGTCATCACTCCCAAAGAAAATCACACTGCCACCTTGGGCTATCGTTCTCCTTTCCACCATATCAGCCAACTTTTTCCTTTTCCAGTGATACTGCCAACATTAAAGGTCCCGAAACTCACTTACACCCTTCTAGTTTTCCCCCTCTCCTGCGGTTTCTGTACAATTTTTCTTCTTCTTCTTCACCCAACAGCAGCCCAATTTCTGCTGGCACACTGTTGGGCAACAGCATCGGTGGCACTCGCTGTTAACTCAGGCCTTGACTGATCTGGGATAGAATTTTGATTTCTGACCTGCATTTTCTTTTCTTTTTTTTTTTTTTGGCTTTTTTTTTTTTTTACACTAGGTGTCCTTCCTGATGCAACCTTGCTCATTTATCTGGGCTTGGGACAAAGTTTGGTCCAGATTGTGCTCAAAGTCTAGGAGTTATTTTGGTCGTGGTCAAGCAGGACTGAAATCTGTACCCCAGCATACCTTACACCACACGTGTGTTATCAAACATCTTCCTGACTTACATGAGAGTTTTTGATTTGGGTGATTATTTCCATATATAGTGTTTATATGCACTTTAATGTTGTCAATTTTCTGGTTGGGCGATTGCAATTCTTTGAGCAGGGGTCGGGGCACCACATACTCATTAAGTTAGGGAAGCTGCCATGATAAGTGTGAAAGTAATAGTCTTCCAGTTGCTCTGTGTCAAACCAAAGTCTAAATTTCATATGTTTTATGTTTATTTTTATTTTGAAGTTTATTTATTCAATCACTTTCTTGTGGTATTTTTTTCCCACAGGAAATATCCACAAGCCAGACACATCAGCTATATGGAGGGTCTGCGGACCAACTATTCTCAGTTCAGTCTGAACGGAAAACCCTTCCGTATCTTGGGAGGATCCATCCATTACTTCCGAGTTCCCAGAGCCTACTGGGAGGATCGGCTGTTGAAGCTGAAGGCCTGTGGCCTCAATACAGTCACAACGTAGGCTCACACTGAAATGCATATTTAGCCAGCTCATGGTAAATATTAAAGCCCCCGTCACACATAGCAAGAATGTGGAGGAGCCATTCTGACACGGCAAATATTGCAATAATCCGATGCAGTCGGAAGGAAAAGAGGTGTGCTTAGCCGTGGTCCGAGCGCATCAGGACTGCCTCGTGCACACCTGCAGGATGCAGCCCAAACATATTTCAGGCAACAGTCAGATGACACAGACTGCTGTCAGACGGCGCTGACACTGGAGCTGTCACTCACTCACTCACGCAATCACATCTCTGCTCGTCCTCACATTCCCAGCGCTAAACTGACCTCTCATCAGTGTTTGTCTCACATGACGACATGCACGCATGTACGTGCATAGAACAGGTGATCCAAATGATTAGTGTGTGTCCACTCAGCTGCACGTGTGTGTCCACAATGGCTAAATGAGCCGCGTGTGCCTGCGTGTGTAGAACTGGTGATCAAAGCAGTGTGCGAGTGTGTGGCCGAAATGTTCGCTCAGCTCTGTGTATATGTGTTCATAAACACTGTACCAGCCACTCCGCATGTGAATGTGGGGCACACGTGCACACGCGAGCACGAGCTGTCCATCCAGAGAGCGCACAAAAAGGCTGACAGCTGTCAGTGATCACCTGCTGTTAGTCTGGTGAAATGGACTATAATATAATAATGGACTCCATAACTGCTGTTCAACTGTGCTGGCAGTGTGCCAACTTCCCACATATGCGCAACTTTCAGATGCAGCCAGTGGACTTTCTCTTTTTTAAACTTTTTTTTGTTGCCATTTTATTTGATATGCATCTTAGCACAACTGTAGTTGGACTATCATTGTGGGACAGCACTTAACATCGGATTTATTCATACCAGAGATGGATTATGTACAACCCCAATTCCAATGAAGTTGGGATGTTGTGTGAAATGTAAATAAAAACAGAATACAATGATTTTAAAATCCTCTTCAACCTATATTCAATTGAATACACCACAACGACAAGATATTTAAGGTTCAAACTGATACTTTTTTGTTTTTGTGCAAATATTTTCTCATTTTGAAATGGATGCCTGCAACACACAGAAAAGCTGGGACAGCGGCAACAAAAAACTGGGAAAGTTGATGAATGCTCAAAGAACACCTGTTCTGGGACATTCCACAGGTGAACAGGTTAATTGGAAACGGGTGAGTGCCATGATTGGGTATAAAAGGAGCATCCCCAAAAGTCTCAGCCATTCACAAGCAAAGATGGGGTGCCGATCACCACTTTGTGAACAACTACGTGAAAAAATTGTCCAGCAGTTTAAGAACAATGTTTCTCAGAGTTCAATTGCAAGGAATTTAGGGATTCCATCATCTGCAGTCCATAAGATAATCAGAAGATTCAGAGAATCTGGAGAACTTTCTACACGTAAGCGGCAAGGCCGAAAACCAACATTGAATACCCGTGACCTTCGATCCCTCAGGCGGCACTGCATTAAAAACCAACATCATTGTGTAAAGGATCAAACCATGTGGGCTCAGGAACACTTCAGAAAACCATTGTCAGTTAACACAGTTCGTCGCTACATCTACAAGTGCAAGTTAAAACTTTACCATGCAAAGCGAAAGCCATACATCAACAACATCCAGAAATGCCACCACCTCTGGGACCGAGCTCATTTGAAATGGACAGAAACAAAGTGGAAAAGTGTGCTGTGGTCTGATGAATCCACATTTCAGATTGTTTTTGGAAATCATGGACGTCATGTCCTCCGGACAAAAGAGGAAAAAGACCATCCAGATTGTTACCAGTGCAAAGTTCAAAAGCCAGCATCTGTGATGGTACAAGGGTGTGTTATTGCCCATGGCATGGGCAACTTACACATCTGTGATGGCGCCATCAGTGCTGAAAGGTACATCCAGGTTTTGGAGCAACACATGCTGCCATCCAAGCAACGTCTTTTTCAGGGACATCCCTGCTTATTTCAGCAAGACAATGCCAAGCCACATTCTGCACATTCTACATGGCTTCGTAGTAAAAGAGTGCGGGTACAAGACTGGCCTGCCTACAGTCCAGACCTGTCGCCCATTGAAAATGTGTGGCACATTATGAAGCGCAAAATACAACAACGGCGACCCCGGACTGTTGAACAACTGAAGTCGTTCATCAAGCAAGAATGGGAAAGAATTCCACCTACAAAGCTTCAACAATTAGTGTCCTCAGTTCCCAAATGCTTATTGAGTGTTGTTAGAAGGAAAGGTGATGTAACACAGTGGTAAACATACCACTGTCCCAACTTTTTTGAAACGTGTTGCAGGCATCCATTTCAAAATGAGCAAATATTTGCACAAAAACAATAAAGTTTATCAGTTTGAACATTAAATATCTTGTCTTTGTGGTGTATATAATTGAATTTAGGTTGAAAAAAGGATTTGCAAATCATTGTATTCTGTTTTTATTTGCATTTTTCACAATGTCCCAACTTCATTGGAATTGTATTTGCTATCTGATCGACATTGCCAGCACGCAGCGCAGCTGGGTGAAAGCGACTTGACCAGCTGTCTGCGCTGCACTGTGGAATGCAAAGTACTGGATGTTAGTTAAAAATTTATTCATGTCGTCATGTGTTGGGCAAACATTTCCATATCGTACCTGCTACAGATCTAGGAGGTGTACGTGTAATAATACGTGCATTACAGCGGTAGCATCCCGTTCAGCTGCGTTGCAGCGCTGCACCGAGCCTCTGACGCGCGCACAGTGCTACATATATGTTATTACATAACATTTCCTTTGCCTTCCCTGGCCGGGGTCCAGTGAAGGTGGACAAACGTGGAACAACGTCAGCAGGCTTTGCTGTGACCTATCGATCTCAGACCTCAATCAACCATGATCAGATCGTTTCAGATGCTGTTTTGATGCCATCGGAATATGTAAATTGCGGTCAGATGGTCATCAGATTACACACGGACCGCCATCTGATAGGTGTCCCATCTCGATGGTGCCCAGAGAGTGTTGAACATGAGCATCACACTTGGGCTGCCAGTCGATTTTGACCAACTGCGTCAACTTCTGCAGATGGCTGTCAAAGTTTTGGAAGTGAAATCTGACACTTTTTAGATGTGCGCCAATTCATAAGTCCCACGCCACTCTCCGTGATTCCAGCTATGTGTGACGGGGGTATTAATGTATTTTTGGAATGAAATGTTGGACACTTGAATTTCCTCAAACATCTGACTGTGCACCAGTTTCACAGGGAGACTGCTCATATTTTACTTACAGATTCTGGTATTGAAGGTGCTATATAGTTTCTGAAGTCAGAAAAATCAGATGAAATGTTTGAGATAGACTTGAAAAGAAGGGGAAAGGGGACGTGCACATTTTAAGTGAATGTCACTATGATATTCACCAGGTAAGACACCAAGTACCAAAACCAAATGTTTTTTGTTTTAATATTAACAGTTTATGTTAATATTATATAGAGAACTTGTTCTCTGTCTCTCTCCCTCCCTCCCTCTTATTTTTGCTAAATTAATTTCTAAAATTCACTTATACTAGATAATAGTAGTACCTGTGGGCATGAAGATGGTAAGAGCTACAGCAATTTGACATTTGACCCCACTGGCCTTGACCTTCACCCAAATAATTGACCTGTGGATTACTGCATCAGTACAGTTTTGAAATCTCCCTATGTCTGTTTCACATATGGTCCAAATCAGGTTGACCTTTGTCAAAAAAAATTTTTTAGGATAACTTTGGGCTCATCCTTCACTGATGTACCATGTTTGGTAGAAATCAGCAAATGGACATGGGAGGATTAGGTCAACAAATCAATCAATCAACTTTTTTTTTATATAGCGCCAAATCACAACAAACAGTTGCCCCAAGGCGCTTTATATTGTAAGGCAAGGCCATACAATAATTATGAAAAACCCCAACGGTCAAAACGACCCCCTGTGAGCAAGCACTTGGCTACAGTGGGAAGGAAAAACTCCCTTTTAACAGGAAGAAACCTCCAGCAGAACCAGGCTCAGGGAGGGGCAGTCTTCTGCTGAGACTGGTTGGGGCTGAGGGAAAGAACCAGGAAAAAGACATGCTGTGGAAGGGGGCAGAGATCGATCACTAATGATTAAATGCGGAGTGATGCATACAGAGCAAAAAGAGAAAGAAACAGTGCATCATGGGAACCCCCCACAGTCTACGTCTAAAGCAGCATAACCAAGGGATAGTCCAGGGTCACCTGATCCAGCCCTAACTATAAGCCTTAGCGAAAAGGAAAGTTTTAAGCCTAATCTTAAAAGTAGAGAGGGTATCTGTCTCCCTGATCTGAATTGGGAGCTGGTTCCACAGGAGAGGAGCCTGAAAGCTGAAGGCTCTGCCTCCCATTCTCCTCTTACAAACCCTAGGAACTACAAGTAAGCCTGCAGTCTGAGAGCGAAGCGCTCTAATGGGGTAATATGGTACTACGAGGTCCCTAAGATAAGATGGGACCTGATTATTCAAAACCTTATAAGTAAGAAGAAGAATTTTAAATTCTATTCTAGAATTAACAGGAAGCCAAGGAAGAGAGGCCAACACGGGTGAGATATGCTCTCTCCTGCCAGTCCCCATCAGTACTCTAGCTGCAGCATTTTGAACTAACTGAAGGCTTTTTAGGGAACTTTTAGGACAACCTGATAATAATGAATTACAATAGTCCAGCCTAGAGGAAATAAATGCATGAATTAGTTTTTCAGCATCACTCTGAGACAAGACCTTTCTGATTTTAGAGATATTGCGTAAATGCAAAAAGGCAGTCCTACATATTTGTTTAATATGCGCTTTGAATGACATATCCTGATCAAAAATGACTCCAAGATTTCTCACAGTATTACTAGAGGTCAGGGAAATGCCATCCAGAGTAAAGATCTGGTTAGAGACCATGCTTCTAAGATTTGTGGGGCCAAGTACAATAACTTCAGTTTTATCTGAGTTTAAAAGCAGGAAATTAGAGGTCATCCATGTCTTTATGTCTGTAAGACAATCCTGCAGTTTAGCTAATTGGTGTGTGTCCTCTGGTTTCATGGATAGATAAAGCTGGGTATCATCTGCGTAACAATGAAAATTTAAGCAATACCGTCTAATAATACTGCCTAAGGGAAGCATGTATAAAGTGAATAAAATTGGTCCTAGCACAGAACCTTGTGGAACTCCATAATTAACTTTAGTCCGTGAAGAAGATTCCCCATTTACATGAACAAACTGTAATCTATTAGACAAATATGATTCAAACCACCGCAGCGCAGTGCCCTTAATACCTATGACTATATATACTAACAAATAGAGAGGTAGCCATAACCTTGGCTCCAGAGATTGATCTTTGGTAAATTTGACCTCGCTGGGCAATCCCAGAAACCACCTTCCATATGTAGGCCAGGTTTGGTGAGCATCGGAGTGAAAAATGAAAAGTGTTGGTCTTACCAGTGACTCTGCTCTTCTCCTAAACAAACCCTTTAATGGTGGTTCTGGAACTGACTGTCATCCACATAGTATCAAGATTAGTGGTAATCAGCCAAGGGACCTCTGAGGAGCAGAGGAACAAGCAGACAAATGTTGCTCAAATTATAGTATAATTTGCTAACGGTTACCTTATAGTGTATATTTAGGGCTAAAATTTCACTCAGTGGATCTCATGTATGAGATGAAATGTCATGTGAAGCACGACCTCAATCACATTTGTTCAACTCGCATAGAACAACCCATCCACACAAAAAAGAACTGTTGCTTACTAGGGGAAAAAAGTTTGATTAATGTAATGTCTTTTAAATAATAAGACTGTAAAAATTCATTTGATTTCCTTTTCTTTCTTTTTGAATTTTTTTTTAGATATGTTC